>NC_037686.1:14670847-14739763 GCF_003255815.1 Theropithecus gelada | reverse complement strand
TTGAACTAGTTTACAATCCCACCAACAGTGTAAAAGTGTTCCTATTTATTTCTTTTAAAATCTTGAAATAATATCAAACTCACAGAAAAGTTGCAAAACTGACGTAGAAGTTTACACATACTCTTTGTCTTTTCCTAAAGTTGACAACTTGCATGACCATAGTACAATTTTTTTAAAACAAGTAGATTAACATTGGACAATACTGTTAACTAAGCCACAACCATTATTAGAATTTTGCCAGTTTGACCTCTAAGGTTCTTTTCATTTCTGGGATCCAATCCAGGATTCCCACATTGCATTTAGTTTTTGCATCTCCTTAGTCTCATCCAATCTGTGGCAGTTCTTCAGTTTTTGCCTGTCATTTATAAACTTGACACTTTTGATGATTAGTGGTCAGGTATTTTGTAGGATGTCTTTCAATTTAATTTGTCTGATGTTTTTTCATGATTCCATGGGGTTCTGCATTTTTGGCGAGAATGTATTACAGATGTGATACCGCAACATCAGGAGGTGCCTGATGTTGATACAACTTATTACTGATGATGGTAACCTTGATCACTTAGTTACAGTGGTGTCTGCCAGGTTTCCCTGTCAGAAAAATTTCCTATTTTTTCCCTTTGTTGTTGGTAGATATCTTATGGGAGATATTTTGAGACTATAAAAATACCTTGATTCTCCTCAAACTTTGTTCATTGGTCAAATGATGTTTAAGATGTCTACACAGAAAATTATAAACCATAATTGAGATCATTTAAAGAATGCATCAAAAGACTCACAATTTTAAAGATGTCAGTTATTCCTCTCAATTGGTCTATAGATTCAATCTCAGTTAAAATTCCTTACAGATTTTTTTGGTGTAAATTGATAAGCTGATTTTCATATTTAGATGGAAAAACAAAGGCCAAGAATAGCTAAGTTGCTCTTGAAGAAGATGAATAAGGTAGTAGAACTTGTTTTACTGGCTATAAAGACACATTCTAAAGCTAGAATAATTTACACAGTGTGGTAATAATGCCATGAGAGATAAATAAATGGCGCAGAGTAGAAGGCACAGACTGATTTATTCATAGAGACAGATTTATTCATTTATGACTTAATTTTTGACAAAGATCAACTTTTCAGTGAGTGGTGGTAGATCAATTTTATGACCATTTGGAATAAATGAAACTGAACTCCTGCCTCATATTGGACATGAAAATTAATTCCAGGTAACTTACAAATCTGTGTGTGAAAGGCAAAAACAATAAAGCTTCCAAAAGATAATATAGGACTGTTTCTTCATGTCTTAGGGGGTAGAGAAAGATTTATTAAACAGAATTGAAAAGCACTAACTGTAGAGGAAAAGATTGATAAATTGGATCACTTTAATATGAAGAACCTCTATTCATTTACAGACTCCCCTAAAAAGAGAGTAAAAGCAAGCTACAGTATTGGATAACATATTTGCAATGCATGTACTACTGGTGGGAGTGGAAAATGGCATAAAGACTTTAGGAAATGGCTCAGTATTTTCTATTAAAGTTCAACATATGAATACGCTATGGCCCAGCAATGCTGTTCTTAGTTACATCTCAACAGAAATGTTTGCTATATGCACTAATAAATAGGTATAAAAATACTCAGAATAGTATTATTCACAATAAACCTACCCTAGAAACACCCCAATTAACAATCTGCACTAAAACTGGTAAATTGTACTACATTCATACAATATATGAAATGGCAGAGAAAAAAAGAAAACAAACTATAGCTACATGCAACAATACGAATCTCACAGACTTACTGTTGCATGGCCTCAAGACCGGGAGCCCATGAGGACAATCTGTTACTTGTATTTTTCTCTCACTGTCTCTGACCTTGATGGTGCTGGTGACCTGCAGAAGTTGCTACACCCTTTGCCATGGAGCTGCACAGACACCTGGGCTAGCACTGGGCGCAGCTGAAGGAGGAGGTTTGGTGGGAACTGAAGCAGCTGAGGCCGGGCTGCTGTCCCAGGCCAACCTGGGGAGCCAGCAGTGTCAATGTGCATGGGCTGGAGCTGTACCTGGTGTCTTGCAGTGACTTTCATAGCTGAACGGCTACTGTTTTATTCCTGCCTTCCAAATCCTGAGCAGATTTCTCTTGTGACCAAACTTAACTGGATCATAATGGAATTCTGGGAAGTGTAGTTCTCGATTAGCTAATTTGACTCAGTTCAAGTCATCGTAAGAGTGATTTTTCAGAGAAAAGGGCAAGAGAGAGACTGAAAGAAGACTTTAAGGGGCATCTGGCCTGAGTGGTGGTTACATGGAGGGCACTTTGTGAACATTCATTTGGTGGAAAGTTTAGGTTTTGTACATTTTTAATTACTCACATATTACGCCCCACCCCAGCAACACTCAGAAAAGGTTAGGAAAAAAAAAAAAAAAAGCGTAGGTTTTGAAGTCAAAGGCATAGCTCCAATGACTGATCCTGCTAATTTCTAACTGTAAGACTTTGAAAAAATTATGTAATTTTGTTCTTAGTAATGTGGGGATAATAATGCTTTTTACCTCATAGGCTTTGTGAGCATTAAATTACATGATTATATTAGCACTGTCTGGCATATAAAAAGCATACAAAAAAATTTGATTGTTCTAAACATTTTACTAGATTATGTGGCAATATATTTTACAATATATTTGTAATATGTTTTACATATATAGGTATAATGATATATGATAACAAGAATAGCTAACTTTTTGACCACTTACTGTGTTTCAGGCGCTATTATAAGCAAATTTTCGTTTATTCACTCACTGAAACTCCATAATAATCCTTTTAGATGGATTCTATCATTACCTCATCAAAGAGATGAGTAAATTGAGTCTAAAGAGGTTACCTAACTGTCCCAAGGTCACACAGCTCTTTAATAGTGGGGCCAAGGATTCAAACCCAGGGCACATATGTGTAGGGAGGGATGTCTGAGCAGGTGGATATTGTCATGTAAGCAATGTGCGTTAGTCAGAACTGTTTTGGTTGAAACTCATAGAAACCCAAGTCCACCTACTAGCTTAGGCCAAGTGGGTCTTTTAGAAGAGAATTATTGAAATATTTCACACAATTATGGGAAAGACAAGGACATAGTGAGACCCAGGGTCCACTGGAACCAAGATATCAAAGCCCCTAGGCCTCTCTTTCATGTGTCTTTTTTCCTGCTTATCTCTATGTTGTTGCCTTAAATACTGCCTACTGCAAATAAGCTTTCTCCGTGTAGCAGAAACCATAGCAGGTAGGCAGCTGCTCCTGGGTCTGCATCCTGTGTTTCCAACTCCCACAGAGAGGCTGCCTCTCTTCCTTTACTTCTAGACAAAAATATGGGGAAAGGGCTGATTAGCCCAGTTGGGTTGTCTATCAATGTATGTCTATGGCAAGAGGAGCAGAGCAGACTCTTATAAACAGATTCTTTAATCTTATAAAGAATCTTATAAAATCTGCTCCTCTTGCCATAGAGGAGCAGAATCTATTAAGCCTTATAAACACATTGTCTGTGTATGGGATTATTCCCAGAGAAGGAGGAAGCCATCATGAGTTATAGGGCCACAAAGATTGGTGTCCACCATGCCTGATATGGAAAAGAAAGCCAAGTAACAAAATGTGTGGGTTGCCCTGGTATGAAGCCTGTATCTCCGGGAAAAGTGTCATTCTTTATCCATGTTCCAGGACTTTCATTTTAATGATTATATTTCCTGGTAGACAAAGATAGGAGGATCAGCCAGATCAAGAGTGAAAGACAGACTGTAGCTGTATTACTTCGCTGAATCATTATTCTAATGCAGGATATCTAATAAGCAAAGGAAAAGAACAGATACTAAGGAGTCAACAATCATTCTGGAAAATACATTTTGAAAACAGATGTGCCCATAAACTGCAGAAACTCTTCCTTTCCAGTTATTCATAATGTATAGCATCTCTGAAAATTAAGGCAGGTAGTATAACAACCTATAACCATTCTCAGACACTTTGCAAAGTGATTTTCCAAAACTATTTAGAGAACATGTAGAAACTAATCTTTAGATTAAAGGCTTTTTTGTGTGTGTGGCTAAAATATCAGTTTCCTGAAACTTTAAGGTCCAACGGGAAAAGAATGCAGTTTGGGTTGCGGGTCAAGTTTGGGGTGTCTGATGAATGAAGAGAAAATGAGATCACAGTGAAGCATACTTAATTCAGGAAAAAATGTGCCTCGTTTCCCAGAATGTTTGCTAGGGAAAGGTGGAAGGAAAGGGGGGAACTCCCCATGCAAAATCCTGCTGGCTTATGCTTGATATCCTATTACCATGCCTAAAAGATGATTTATAACATTGACATTTAATATCAGAAATTTACTTGTAATCAACCTTTGATGATTCAAGGCAAAAAGAGGAAAAGATATAATTTTAAAATTATTCCTACTTGGCCTTGGAATCTGGTCTGTAATTTGACACAAATGTGAGCTTGCCCTGTGTGATATTCTGCATTTTGGTGAAGTTAAAATTTATCTAGGTGATCCATTTATATCAGTATGAAGAAGCTACTTTATTCTTTGGATAGCTGAAGAGTATTCCAGAGTATCTGAATATGTGGATTATTATAATTAACCAAGGACCTATTGGGCATTTTGTTTATGTTCAATCTTTTGCTATAACAAACAATACTGACACATTCTATTTGCTATGTACACATTCTATTTTGCCCATTTTATATTTAGCACATAAATTCATAGAAATAGAGTTGCTTTATCAAAGTGTATATGCATTTTTAGTTTTAGTAAATTGCTCCTCTCAGAGATTTTATCAATGGACATCTACTCCAGTATCATGTATGCATACCATGATTAACATAATGTGTTATCAGATTTATCATTGTCCATCTGCTAGGTTAAAAAAAGATATCTCAGGGTGAATTTTCATCTTTGCTTATGAGTGAGGTTGAACATATTTTCATGTGTTTAAGAGCAATTTGAATTTCTGTTCTATGAACTGTTTATATGCAACTTCTGTCCAATTTTCTGTTAGGTTCTTTTTTATTGATTCATAGGAGTTCTTTATATATTAAAGATATTAACCTTATGCAATGAAATGAGTTGAAGTTAAAAAATATACAGTTTGTGATTTATGTTTTGATTTAGTTTAAGGTATTCTTTTACCATGCATATTTTAAAATTTTTATGGAGTTGGATTTATCAATATCTTCTTTTATGGTTTCCTCACTCAAAGGTTATAAAATATTCCTCCACAGTTTACACTAATTTTGTTATGGTTTCATTTCTTTACATTTAAATCTTTGATCCATCTGGAATTAATTTTGTTGTAGTGCCTTATGGTGGTATCCAATTTACTTAATTTCCAATTCTAATCCAGTTATTTAAATAATATGTGTTGAATAAGCAATTTTCCCACTGATATAAAATGGCATTTATAATAGATTATAAATATAAATAATATATTTATATTATAATTTACAATATATAAAATGGCATTTATAATAGATTAACACCTTATGTTTGCTATGATCTATTGCTAGATTTTCTTTAATATTTCTATGATATTTTCTGTTATATTTCATTGTTCTATCTATACATGAATCAGAATCATGATGAAGTAGGCAGAATAATGTCCTTCCCCTCATCCCTCCACCCCCAAGATGTCCACATCCTAATCCCTGGTACCTATACATGTGTTTCTTTACATAGCAAAAGGGATTTTGCCGATTTGATTAAACTTGAAACCTTGAGATGGAGGGATTTTCTTAGATTATCTAGATAGGCAAAATCTAATCATGTGGGCATAAAATTAGAGACACATTTCCATCTGTGTTTGGAGTAAGATGGAAACAGGACTACAGAAAAATTTTAGAGAAATGCAACATTGCTGACTTCAAAGACAATGGGATGAGGCTGTAAGCCTAGGAAAACAATGGCTTTTAGGAGATGGAAGAGGCGAAGCATCAGATTCTCCTTTAGATCCTCCACAAAGGAACACACCCCTGCCCACACCTTGACATTAGCCCAGCGAGGCCCATTTCGGACTCCTGACCTCCAGAACTATAAGCTAATAAATTGGTATGGTTCGAGTTTGTGGTAATTTGTTGCAGAAGCCATACGAAACTAATATATGTGCTATTTGAATAATGTGTTAATATCAGGTAGAGCTAGTCCACTCCTGCCCTGTAACTTTTGAAATTTCCCTCTGACTTGTCCTGATGATTCTTGTTTATTTTCCATTTGAATTCTAGATTGACCTATCTAGTCTCCTTCTGCTTTCCTCAAAACCTGTTGGCATTTGAATTTAAATTCTATAGAATATGTGTATTGATTTAAGGAAACGCTTTATGATTTTGCACCCTCTAGTCCAAAAACTTGGTAGGCCTTTTTGTTTTGTTCTGTTCAGGTTTTCTTTTTCCTTTCCTCCTCAATAGTTTTATAAACATCTTATTATGTAGATATTACCACTTTTCTTTCAAAGATATTCATCGACAATTTCCCTTTTTTTTTTTTAAATTTATCTATCTATTTATTTATTATTATACTTTAAGTTCTAGGGTACATGTGCACAACGTGCAGGTTTGTTACATATGTATACATGTGCCGTGTTGGTGTGCTGCACCCATTAACTCGTCATTTACATTAGGTATATCTCCTAATGCTATCCCTCCCCGCTCCCCCGACCCCACAACAGGCCCTGGTGTGTGATGTTCCCCTTCCTGTGTCCAAGTGTTCTCATTGTTCAATTCCCACCTATGAGTGAGAACATGTGGTGTTTGGTTTTCTGTTCTTGCGATAGTTTGCTGAGAATGATGGTTTCCAGCTTCATCCATGTCCCTACAAAGGACATGAACTCATCCTTTTTTATGGCTGCAGAGTATTCCATGGTGTATATGTGCCACATTTTCTTAATCCAGTCTGTCATTGATGGACATTTGGGTTGGTTCCAAGTCTTTGCTATTGGGAATAGTGCCGCAATAAACATACGTGGGCATGTGTCTTTATAGCGGCATGATTTAGAATCCTTTGGGTATATACCCAGTAACGGGATGGCCGGGTCAAATGGTATTTCTAGTTCTAGATCCTTGAGGAATCACCACACTGTCTTCCACAATGGTTGAACTAGTTTAAAATCCCACCAACAGTGTAAAAGTGTTCCTATTTCTCCACATCCTCTCCAGCACCTGTTGTTTCCTGACTTTTTAATGATCGCCATTCTAACTGGTGTGAGATGGTATCTCATTATGGTTTTGATTTGCATTTCTCTGATGGCCAGTGATGATGAGCATTTTTTCATGTGTCTGTTGGCTGCATAAATGGGGTCATTTTTTTTTCTTGTAAATTTGTTTGAGTTCTTTGTAGGTTCTGGATATTAGCCCTTTGTCAGATGAGTAGATTGCAAAATTTTTCTCTCATTCTGTAGGTTGCCTGTTCACTCTGATGGTAGTTTCTTTTGCTGTGCAGAAGCTCTTTAGTTTAATTAGATTCTATTTGTCAGTTTTGGCTTTTGTTGCCATTGCTTTTGGTGTTTTAGTCATGAAGTCCTTGCCCATGCCTATGTCCTGAATGATGTTACCTAGGTTTTCTTCTAGGGTTTTTATGGTTTTAGGTCTAACATTTAAGTCTCTAATCCATCTTGTATTAATTTTTATATAAGGTGTAAGGAAGGGATCCAGTTTCAGCTTTCTAAATATGGCCAGCCAGTTTTCCCAGCACCATTTATTAAATAGGGAATCCTTCCCCCATTTCTTGTTTTTGTCAGGTTTGTCAAAGATCAGATGGTTGTAGATGTGTGATATTATTTCTGAGGCCTCTGTTCTGTTCCATTGGTCTATATCTGTTTTGGTACCAGTACCATGCTGTTTCATGCTCTTTTGGTTACTGTAGCCTTGTAGTATAGTTGGAAGTCAGGTAGCATGATGTTTCCAGCTTTGTTCTTTTGGCTTAGGATTGTCTTGGCAATGTGGGCTCCTTTTTGATTCCATATGAACTTTGAATTAGTTTTTTCCAATTTTGTGAAGAAAGTCATTGGTAGCTTGATGGGGATGGCATTGAATCTATAAATTACCTTAGGCAGTATGGCCATTTTCATGATATTGAGTCTTCCTATCCATGAGCTTGGAATGTTCTTCCATTTGTTCATGTCCTCTTTTATTTCATTGAGCAGTGGTTTGTAGTTCTCCTTGAAGAGGTCCTTCACATCCCTTGTAAGTTGGATTCCTAGGTATTTTATTCTATTTGAAGCAATTGTGAATGGGAGTTCACTCATGATTTGGCTCTCTCTTTGTCTGTTATTGGTGTATAAGAATGCTTGTGATTTTTGCACATTGATTTTGTATCCTGAGACTTTGCTGAAGTTGCTTATCAGCTTAAGGAGATGTTGGGCTGAGACGATGGGGTTTTCTAAATATACAATAATGTCTCCTGCAAACAGGGACAATTTGACTTCCTCTTTTCCTAATTGAATACCCTTTATTTCTTTCTGCTGCCTGATTGCTTTGGCCAGAACTTCCAACACTACGTTGAATCGGAGTGGTGAGACATGGCATCCCTGTCTTGTGCCAGTTTTCAAAGGGAATGCTTCCAGTTTTTGACCATTCAGAAACTGTGGGTTTGTCATAAATAGCTCTTATTATTTTGAGATACTTTCCATAAATATCGAATTTATTGAGAGTTTTTAGCATGAAGGGCTGTTGTATTTTGTCAAAGGCCTTTTCTGCATCTATTGAAATAATCATGTGGTTTTAGTTTTTGGTTCATATGATGGATTACATTTATTGATTTGCGTATCTTGAACCAGCCTTGCATCCCAGGGATGAAGCCCACTTGATCATGGTGGATATGCTTTTTGATGTGCTGCTAGATTCGATTTGCCAGTATTTTATTGAGGATTTTTGCATCAATGTTCATAAGGGATATTTGTCTAAAATTATCTTTTTTTTGTTGTGTCTGCCAGGCTTTAGTATCAGGATGATGTTGGCCTCATAAAATGAGTTAGGGAGGATTCCGTCTTTTACTATTGATTGGAATAGTTTCAGAAGGAATGGTACCAGCTCCTCCTTGTACCTCTGGTAGTATTTGGCTGTGAATCCGTCTGGTCCTGGACGTTTTTTGGTTGGTAGGCTATTAATTATTGTCTCAATTTCAGAGCCTGTTATTGGTGTATTCAGGGATTCAACTTCTTCCCGGTTTAGTCTTGGGAGAGTGTATGTGTCCAGGAATGTATCCATTTCTTCTAGATTTTCTAGTTTATTTGCATACAGGTATTTATAGTATTCTCTGATGGTAGTTTGCATTTCTGTGGGATCGGTGTTGATATTCCCTTTATCATTTTTTATTGTGTCTATATGATTCTTCTCTCTTTTCTTCCTTATTAGTCTTGCTAGTGGTCTATCAATTTTGTTGATCTTTTCAGAAAACCAACTCCTGGATTCATTGATTTTTTGAAGGGTTTTTTGTGTCTCTATCTCCTTCAGTTCTGCTCTGATCTTAGTTATTTCTTGTCTTCTGCTAGTTTTTGAATGTGTTTGCTCTTGCTTCTCTGGTTCTTTTAACTGTGATGTTAGGGTGTCAATTTTAGATCTTTCCTGCTTTCTCTTGTGGGCATTTAGTGCTATAAATTTCCCTCTACACACTGCTTTAAATGTGTCCCAGAGATTCTGGTATGTTGTATCTTTGTTCTCATTGGTTTCAAAGAACATCTTTATTTCTGCCTTCATTTTGGTGTGTACCCAGTAGTCATTCAGGAGCAGGTTGTACAGTTTCCATGTATTTGAGCGGTTTTGAGTGAGTTTCTTAATCCTGAGTTCTCGTTTGATTGTACTGTGGTCTGAGAGACAGTTTGTTATAATTTCTGTTCTTTTACATTTGCTGAGTAGTGCTTTATTTCCAACTATGTTGTCAATTTTGGAATAAGTGTGATGTGGTGCTGAGAAGAATGTATATTCTGTTGATTTGGGGTGGAGAGTTCTATAGATGTCTATTAGGTCTGCTTGGTGCAGAGCTCAGTTCAAGCCCTGGATATCCTTGTTAACTTTCTGTCGCATTGATCTGTCTAATATTGACAGTGGGGTGTTAAAGTCTCCCATTATTATTGTGTGGGAGTCTAAGTCTCTTTGTAAGTCTCTAAGGGCTTGCTTTATGAATCTGGGTGCTCCTGTATTGGATGCATATGTATTTAGGATAGTTAGCTCTTCTTGTTGAATTGATCCCTTTACCATTATGTAATGGCCTTCTTTGTCTCCTTTGATCTTTGTTGGTTTAAAGTCTGTTTTATCAGAGACTAGGCTTGCAACCCCTGCCTTTTTTTGTTTTCCATTTGCTTGGTAGATCTTCCTCCATCCCTTTATTTTGAGCCCATGTGTGTCTCTGCATGTGAGATGGGTCTCCTGAATACAGCACACTGATGGGTGTTGACTTTTTATCCAATTTGCCAGTCTGTGTCTTTCAATTGCAGCATTTAGCCCATTTACATTTAAGGTTAATATTGTTATGTGTGAATTTGATCCTGTCATTATGATATTAGCTGGTTATTTTGCTCGTTAGTTGATGCAGTTTCTTCCTCACATTAATGGTCTTTACATTTTGGCATATTTTTGCAGTGGCTGGTACCAGTTGTTCCTTTCCAGGTTTATTGCTTCCTTCAGGAGCTCTTGTGGGGCAGGCCTGGTGGTGACAAAATCTCTCAGCATTTGCTCGTCTGTAAAAGATTTTATTTCTCCTTCACTTATGAAACTTAGTTTGGCTGGATATGAAATTCTGGGTTGAAAATTCTTTTCTTTAAGACTATTGAGTATTGGCCCGCACTCTCTTCTGGCTTGTAGAGTTTCTGCTGAGAGATCTGCTGTTAGTCTGATAAGCTTCCCTTTGTGGGTAACCCGCCCTTTCTCTCTGGCTGCCCTTAACAGTTTTTCCTTCATTTCAACTTGGTTGAATCTGACAATTATGTGTCTTGGAGTTGCTCTTCTCGAGGAGTACCTTTGTGGCGTTCTCTGTATTTCCTGAATTTGAATGTTGGCCTGCCTTGCTAGGTTGGGGAAGTTCTGCTGGATAATATCCTGAAGAGTGATTTCCAACTTGGTTCCATTCTCCCTGTCACTTTCAGGTACACCAATCAGACATAGATTTGGTCTTTTCACATAGTCCCATATCTTGGAGGCTTTGTTTGTTTCTTTTTACTCTTTTTTCCTCTAAACTTCTCTTCTTGCTTCATTTCATTCATTTCATCTTCAATCACCGATACCCTTTCCTCCAGTTGATCGAATCCGTTACTGAAGCTTGTGCATTCGTCACATAGTTCTTGTGCCATGGTTTTCAGCTCCATCAGGTCATTTAAGGACTTCTCTACATTGGCTATTCTAGTTAGTCATTCATCTCATCTTTTTTCAAGATTTTTAACTGCTTTGTGATGGGTTTGAACTTCCTCCTTTAGCTCGGAGAAGTTTGATCATCTGAAGCCTTCTTCTCTCAACTCATCAAAGTCATTCTCCATCCAACTTTGTTCCATTGCTGGTGAGGAGCTGCGTTCCTTTGTTCCTTTGGAGGTGGGGAGGCACTCTGATTTTTAGAATTTTCAGCTTTTCTGCTCTGTTTTCTCCCCATCTTTTCCCCAGAGGTATTTGGTCTTTTGTGATGGTGACATACAGATGGGGTTTTGGTGTGGATGTCCTTTCTTTTTGTTAGTTTTCCTTCTAACAGTCAGGACCCTCAGCTTCAGGTCTGTTGGAGTTTGCTGGAAGTCCACTCCAGACCCTGTTTGCCTGGTTATCAGCAGCAGAGGCTACAGAAGAGTGAATATTGCTGAACAGCAAATGTTGCTGCCTGATTGTTCCTCTGGAAGCTTCATCTCAGAGGAGTTCCCCGCCATGTGACCTATCAGTCTGCCCCTACTAGGGGGTGCCTCCCAGTTAGGCTACTCGGGGGTCAGGGACCCACTTGAGGAGGCAGTCTGTCTGTTCTCAGATCTCAAACTCCGTGCTGGGAGAACCACTACTCTCTTCAAAGCTGTCAGACATGGACATTTAAATCTGCAGAGGTTTCTGCTGCCTTTAGTTTGGCTACGCCCTGTCCCCAGAGGTGGAGTCTACAGAGGCAGGCAGGCCTCCTTGAGCTGTGGTTGGCTCCACCCAGTTCGAGCTTCCCAGCAGCTCTGTTTACCTACTCAAGCCTCAGCAATGGCAGGTGCCCCTCCCCCAGGCTCACTGCCACCTTGCAATTAGATCTCAGACTGTTGTAGTAGCAATAAGGGAGGCTTCTTGGGCGTGGGACCCTCTGAGCCGGGTGTGGGATATAATCTCCTGGTTTGCCGTTTGCTAAGACCCTTGGAAAAGCACAGTATTAGGGTGGGAATGACCCAATTTTCCAGGTGCTGTGTGTCACGGTTTCCCTTGGCTAGGAAAGGGAATTCCCTTACCCTTGTGCTTCCCAGGTGAGGCAATGCCTTGCCCTGCTTCGGCTTTCGCTCAGTGGGCTGCACCCACTGTCCTGCACCCACTGTCCTGCACCCACTGTCCGACATGCCCCAGTGAGATGAACCTGGTACCCCAGTTGGAAATGCAGAAATCACCTGTCTTCTGCATCGCTCATGCTGGGAGCCATAGCCTGGAGCTGTTCCTATTCGGCCATCTTGGAACCGTGATTCTATTTTCCCTTTTCATTTATATTTTAATTGTTGCCTTTTTTTCAAATATATCTTCCAGTGATTTTTGTTTGTGTGTAGGAAGGCTGATAATTTTTGTGTTAATTTTGTACACACATCTACCTTGTGAATTGTTGTTTGAAATGAGTTTTCAGTTGATTGCTTTATTTTCTTCAGGTGAATAATCACAACTCCTGAAAAATAAGGTAATTTTGTCTCTTCTTCTTGAATTTTTATATTTCTAATATATGTTTCTTTTGACTGGTTCCTCCAAGACTATGTGGGGAAAAAAGTGATGAAAGTGTTCCTAAATTTAATGAGGAATGCCTCTTCCTTTGTTTCCCATATTTGATGCTAACCTTCAGGTGAACTTAGATATAGTTTTTATGTTATAGAAATTGATTTATTTGAAGGGGATGACCAAGCATGCATAAAATACATTTTCTCTTTTCTCCATCCCAGTCTCTTCTGCAATTAGGTTTGGCCATGTTGCTAAGCTGTTTCCAAGAGATCATAAGCAAGAGTGTGTGTGTGTGTTTGTGTGTGTGTGTGTGTGTGTGTGTGTGTGACTTTCATGCTTATCCTATAAAAACCTCCCTCAACAATTTTTCCAAACACTGTCCCCTTCTGGCTGGCTGGATGCAGGCAATGATGAGGTCCTAGGGGATTGCAAAGTCACAAGAAGGAAAGAGTCTGGGTCTTTTAGTAATGGTGCGGAGAGCTGTGCCAGTCAAGGACATCCACCCCACACTACTGCATAGATCTTAAGCTTTCACAATAATGCAGCCATTGTCATTTGTTGTTGTGGGACTTCCATTCCTCCCATTCATTCGATCTGGGGAAAGAACGTGCCTGTGGTCTGTTGCTAGGCTGGAAGTCAGGAAATGCAGGGCTGCCTTCTTTTGGGTGGAGGGGGTACTGGTTATAAGATGCTCTGCTGCTCTGCTGTTCTTTCATTCTTAGGTTTAATAAACAGACTGTCTTCCTCTTTCTACCTTTTCTTAGTTCTTCAGACACCTGGTAGGATTGCATTTTCCAGCTCCCTTTTGGTAGGGTAAGGCCATGTGACTAGTTCCAGCCAGTAAGCTATGAATGAACTTGGTAAGGGGAACTCTCCAGGCCTCTCTTCCTTCTGGAAAAGCTCAAGATAGACACTTCTCCAGCTACCTAAACCTCTGAGTGACAGCAGTCAGCACATGACTCCAACTCCCTTTAAAGGTGCTAAGAGTTGTCAAAGAATAACCTGTGTTGTTTTAAGCCACTGAGGTTTGGGGTTTGTTAGTAATTGTACCTTTACTTAGCCTGTCCTACCTAACATTAGGTAACATTTTCAAGAGTATATACTAGATGTATTTTTAAAAGCCTTGCACTTTTCAAAATGTCTTTCTCGTGTGAAAAAACAAGTTAGCTGGGGAAGAATATGTTTAATGGTCATTCTTTTCCCTTTAAAATTTTGTATATGTTCCTCTACTCTCTTTTGATATTTATTTTTCATAGAAGAAATATGAGGCTACCCTTTGTACACTTTTTTCTTTTCTCCAAATTCTTGCAGCAATTCTTCTTTAATAGGGTATGTTTTAAAAAGTTTTAGGCTTCATTAGTTGTTTTTCCCCCCCGGAATATGATGAATCTTTTTTTTTTTTTTTTTTTTTTTTTTTTTTGAGACGGAGTCTTGCTCTGTCGCCCAGGCTGGAGTGCAGTGGCCGGATCTCAGCTCACTGCAAGCTCCGCCTCCCGGGTTCACGCTATTCTCCTGCCTCAGCCTCCCGAGTAGCTGGGACTACAGGCGCCCGCCACATCGCCCGGCTAGTTTTTTGTATTTTTTTTAGTAGAGACGGGGTTTCACCGTGTTAGCCAGGATGGTCTCGATCTCCTGACCTCGTGATCCGCCCGTCTCGGCCTCCCAAAGTGCTGGGATTACAGGCTTGAGCCACCGCGCCCGGCCGATGAATCTTTTAAAATGCATAGGTCTTTCTGTAGGCCATGCAATCATTCTAGTGCAAACTCCTTGGTTATTACTCCACTCACTTATTCATTCGTGTATTGAGTAAACATTTGTTAAGTACCTACGATGTGGCCAGAACTGTGCTGGATGCTGAGATGCAGCAGTGAACACGTCATCTGATTTTTTTAATCTTAAAAAATATTTTAACAGCTTTATTGGGATATAATTTACAAACCATAAAATTTACCCATTTAAAATATACAGCTCAATGATTTTCTGTAAATTTAAAAAGTTTTACAACCATTACCACAATCCAGTGATAAAACAGTTGTGTCACCACAAAAACAGCCCTTGAGCCCATTTGCAGTCATTCCCCATCCCCACTAATTTCTAGCTCTAGGGAGCCATGATCCTAATTTCCATATTCATAAACTTGTGTCTTCCGAACATTTTATACAAATGGAATCATATATCCTGTGATCTTTTGCATCTGGTTTCTTTCACTTAGCATAGTGTTTCTAAGGTTCATCCATTTCATTCATGTTGTAGCATGGATCAGTACTTCATTCCTGCATAGTGTTTCTAAGGTTCATCCATTTCATTCATGTTGTAGCATGGATCAGTACTTCGTTCCTTTTTACAACAGAATAATCTTCCTTTCTGTGGATAGACCACATTTTATTTACCCCTACATTGGTTGATGGGTAATTGAGTTGTTACCACTTTTTGGCTATTAAGAATTACGTTGTCATAAATATTTGCAGATGTCTAGGAGTGGAATTTCTGGGTCATATGGTAAGTTTATGTGTAACTTTGTGAGAAATTGCCAAACTGTTCTCCATGGGTAGCTGTATCGTATCACATTCTCACTAGCAATGGATGAGGATTCCAGTTTCTCCACATTCTTGCCCTCGCTTGTTATTGTCTGTCTCTTTTTTATTGCAGCCATTCTAGTAAGTGGGAAGTAGCATCTTTTGTTATGTTTTTGTCTGGTTTTGGTGTCAGGGTAACACTGGCCTCCTAGAATAGATTGGGAAGTATTTCCATCTCTATTTTTTGGAAGAGTTTGTGAAGAATTAGTATTAGTTTTTCTTTAGATATTTGACATAATTAGTCAATGATGCTATCTGGCCCTGGGCCTTTCTTTGTGTCAGTACTTTAATTAATAATCCAGTTTCTTTAACTTTCTATACATCTAATCAGATTTTCTGTTTTTTCTTGAGTTAGTTTTAGTACATTTTGTCTTTCTAAGAATGTGTGTATTATATGTAAGTTGTCCAATTTGTTAGCATAAAGTTGTTGTTCATAGTATTTCCTTATATCCTTTTATTTTGAAGTTAGTAGTAATGTCCTCTTTACTGATTTTGATAGTTTGTGTCTTCTGGGTTTTTTTTTTTTTCTTTTTTTTTGGTCATTTTAGTTATAGGTTTGCCATGTTTGTTGATGTTTTGACAAACTTGACATTCTACATCACCAGGAATATGAGAAAGCTTATCAAAGCCCACTGGAGCTTTCCTATTTCCAGGTCTCTCTGTTGAATTTCTGGTTGGTCTCCTGGTCTGTTGCTTACCCCAAGCAGAATCGCGACCTCAGGCTAGCTGATATGTTAACCTTTCCTGAGTGTTTGCCACAGAGCTCTGTTGTTTTCATCAATCCCCTGGGCATGGAGGTGGGTAGGAGAATGGGAGGAGCACAGGGTTCCTACTTTAGTCCAGTAGTTTGTCTTGAAAAAACTTCTCAATTTGTTGTACACTCTTGGACAAATTCAAGAGTCCTAAAGTGGTTGTTTGTGACAATTTTTCCCAGCTTTATCATTGCCTTTTGGGGAGGGGATTTGCCAACCTTTTCACTTAGCCATTCTGGAAATCCAGATATGATCTTTATGGGCTTCATGATCTGATGGGAAAGACCCACACTGTGCTTCTATTTCATTTGTTCTCATTCCTTTGGAAATCTGAACTGAATATATTTAGGTTCTCTACTCCCTGCTGTCTATTATTTTATCTCATGTGATTTTCTTCTTTTTGTCATTTGCTTTTCATTCTGAGAGAACATCTGAAAAATCACATTACAGATTTAGTTTCTAGTTTTCCGTTCCTCCGAGTATGGTTTTAATTCTGTTGATTCAGATCATGAGGTCAGGAATTTGAGACAATCCTGGCCAACATGGTGAAACCTGGTCTCTACTAAAAATGCAAAAATTAGCCGGACGTGGTGGTGCATGCCTGTAGTCCCAGCTACTCTGAAGGCTGAGGCAGGAGAATCACTTGAACCTAGAAGCGGAGGTTGCAGTGAGCTGAGATCATGAGATTGTGCCACTGCATTACAGCCTGGGCGACACATGAGACTCCGTCTCAAAAAATAAATAAATAAATAAAAATAAAAATTCTTTCCTTGAAATTATTCTTTTTATCCCCCTTCATCTTTCTTCCTCTGTTGTTGCCTGTTCAACCTGTGCTGCCTTTTCTATTCAGCCTTTCTCTCCTCTCTATGACTTTCTGGTCCTGATTTTTGGTGGTAAGGTCATTCCTTCTTGTCCTCTATTGAGGAAACCAAACAATTTTCAACAGTTATTTTTCTGATTCTGCAGCATATAATTTTGAATGGAATCTTTGGCCTTAGAATCTTCATGGTGCTGCTTTCAGACCACTGCTGTCATGCTTTCTGTACACCCTCTGATGGTTTTGCTTTGTACTCATCTCTTAATCACAGGAGATCTATCAACACTTGACAAATAAAATTTGTGGATTTTTCTGCCTTCAACCTCTGTGTTATATGATGGTCACAGTTCTTTATTTGAGCTACAGCTTAGAGCACAGCTTTACAGAGGGCTACTGGTCAAACTTCCAGTTTCAAGCTGGCATTCCCCTATGGCAATTTTGCTTATTCAGGTGACATCTTTTCCTACTCCAGTGATTTGTTTACTTGAAACTCAGAACTGATGAAGTGGACTAAAACTCATAGTTTCCACAGTAAAAAGCTACAGAAACACTTCCTACCTTTGTCCTCAGTTGGAAGCATAGAAATGCTAACACTGATCTTCCACCCACCTATTGCACAAATTTTTCCCTGAAAGTTATGTTCTCTGAATAGATAGAAGAAGATAAGTAGGAGAAAGAGGCACAAAATATTTCTCTGCCTACCTCAGAAATCTAGGTCTATGTTGAAAACAAAGAGTTGTAGAATTTTTCAAGTTAATGCTAAATTTTGGCCCTGAATAATGGGGCAGAAAACTGAAGTGTGGCATGGATTTTTATCTTTTAAGTTGGAGTTTATTTCATGGGCAATCATGGTATACTTTCGTTTATTAAGTAATGGAGCATAGGCTGGTACCCTGAACCCAGGTCAATGTTTTTCCTTTCATGTACTGTTTTCATGGTTCAGGTACCCAACCTTTTTTCACTAGGGTACTTATATATATTTTTCTTTATTGGATGCCATATTTTGAAATATTTTTCTCCTACCAAACTACAGTTTTAAGGAATAATTAATTTACCCTAGTAATTTATTCATCAAAATAATGTATGATGTCAACCAAAGTTTGTGATAAGTATAAGATAATCACAGTTATTCAAAGAGTTGATAATACTCAAAACCAAAGAAAGTAGCCTGATAGCCCATCACAGTCTTTGTAGGCAATGTAAAATTGCTGTAGGCTTTTTGAAACACTGATACTCTTTCCAAATACCCCATTTTTAACTCTGTGAAGGCTTAGGAATGTGGGGACCTCATGGTTAGGAATTGCCGCATTCTCAAGGATCTGAAGTGGCAGAAGTTTGGCAGAGGCTTGTTGGTCAGCATGGAGAGACAGCAAGCTCCCAGTGTGGTGCTCTCTCTTAAACTTTAAGCTAGATTAACATAGCATGGGGCATAGCAGTCTGACAGATGATTGTAGATTCTCAGCTGCAGAGAGAAGCACTGTGACTTTGTTTTCAATTTAGCATTTATCTTTATATATATTCTCAAATATATGTATATATGTGTGTACACACATGTGCACACACTCATACACACAATTTCTGAAATTAGTTTCAGTAAAACTTGCATTAGTGCAGAGGGACTCATGGAGTGCCTTCAATAAAAAAGTCACTGTGTGTTATGCGATAACATTGAACAGACTCCAGACAACCTCTTATCTTAGATATACAATAGCGTAGCATAACTCAAGCCTAAAGGAGAAGTTAAAGCATTAGGTAACAGTAGCAACAGTAGCATGTTAGTGGAGTAATAACTCTCCTGGAGGATAATCCAGGATGGGTTTTATTGAATTCAGTTTATTTAGCTGGGTTAAATCCAGATAGGCATCACATTTACAAGAAGGTGCTAGCAAAAGGGCAGGTTATTACAAGCACATTTAGAAGATAAGCAAATAGAAGGCTGAATCAAATCAGAGATCAGGAAAGGAGCAGAAGTGGTTCCTGGTTCAACTGCTTGTCTTGGGTAGGTCTATACCTAATCTGACTAAGACAAAGAATAATTACCTTCTTAGACATCTGCAGGGATGCACAGTGTATAAGCTCTCTTGCTGTTACCCTTATTGACAAGCTTTCTTTGTGTCCAATGGAAGTTCCTCACTTTGCAATTTAACCACGTTTTCTTTGTTCCTATGCGGTGTGCAGAATTAAAATAATTATTCAACATTTTAAAATAATGATTCTTTTAAAAAACGTGACAATAGTTGTCATCTCTTAATTTCTTCAGCTCTCCACACCAATTAACAAACCGTAACTCCTTCAGTTGATGGTATTTTTCTTCCTCTTTAATTATTTTTCTGCTTTGTTGTCTTCCTTTCCAATTCTGACAGATGTTTACTTGGTTATTTCTACACAGGTGTGCCTTGGAGATATGGCAATTTTGGTTCCAGACCACCTCAATAAAGTAAGCATTGTAATAAAGTGAATCACACAAAGTTTTTGGTTTCCCAGTGTATATAAAAGTTATGTTTACACCATACTGCAGTCTATTAAGTATGCAATAGCATTATATCTAAAAATGTACATACTTTAATTTAAAAATATCTTATTGCATCAAAGACGTGGAATCAACCCAAATGCCCATCAATGATAGACCAGATAAAGAAAATGTAGTACATATATGCCATGGAACACTATGTAGCCATAAGGAGGAAAGAGCTCACGTCCTTTGCAGGGACATGGATGGAGCTAGAAGCTGTTATCCTTAGCAAATTAACACAGGAACAGAAAACCAAGTACTGCATGTTCTCACTAATAAGTGGAAGCTACATCATGAGAACACATGGACAATTGGAGGGGAAACAACACACACTGAAGTCTATTGGGGGGACTGGGGGAAGGAGAGCATCAGGAAGAATAACTAATGGATGCTGGGCTTAATATCTATATGATGGGTTGATCCGTGCAGCATAGCACCATGGCACATGTTTACCTATGTAACAAACCTACACATTCTGCACATGTACACCAGAGCTTAAAATAAAAGTTGAAGAAAAAAATATCTTATTGCCAAAAAAAAAAAAAAAAAAATGCAAATGATCATCTGCGCCCTCAGTGACTTGTAATCTTTTTACTGATGAAGGGTTATGCCTTGATGTTGATGGTTGCTGACTGCTCAAGGAGGTGGTTGCTGAAGGCTGGGGTGACTGTGGCAATTTCTTTTTTTTTTTTTTTTGAGACGGAGTCTCGCTCTGTCACCCAGGCTGGAGTGCAGTGGCCGGATCTCAGCTCACTGCAAGCTCCGCCTCCCGGGTTTACGCCATTCTCCGGCCTCAGCCTCCCGAGTAGCTGGGACTACAGGCGCCCGCCACCTCGCCCGGCTAGTTTTTTGTATTTCTTAATAGAGACGGGGTTTCACCGTGTTAGCCAGGATGGTCTCGATCTCCTGACCTCGTGATCCGCCCGTCTCGGCCTCCCAAAGTGCTGGGATTACAGGCTTGAGCCACCGCGCCCGGCCGGCAATTTCTTAAAATAGGAAGACAATGAAGTTTGCCACATCAATTGATTCTTCTTTTCATGAAAGATTTTTCTGTAACATATAATGCTGTTTGATAGCCATTTACTCATAAGGGATCTTCTTTCAAAACTGAAGTCAACCCTCTCAAATCCTGCCACCGCTTTACCAACTAAATTTATGTAATATTCTAAATCCTTTGCTGTCATTTCAACATTGTTTATAGCATCTTCATCAGGAGTAGATTCCATCTCAAGAAACCACTTTATTTGCCCACCCATAAGAAGCACCTCCTTATCCCTTAGTTCGATCATGAGAAAGCAGCAATTCAGTCACATCTTCAGGATCCACTTCTAATTATAGTTATCTTGCTATTTCCATCACATCTGTCCTTACTTCCTCCACCGAAGTCTTGAACCCCTCACAGTCATATGTCAGGGTTGGAATCAACTTTTCCAAACTCCTTTTAATGTTGATATTTTGATCTCCTTCCATGAATCACCAATATTTTTAATGGCATCTAGAATGGTGAATCCTTTCCAGAAAGTTTTCCATTTGTTTTGCTCAGATCCAGCAGAAGAATCACTATCTATGGCAGCTATGCTCTTATAAGATGTATTTCTTTGACTTTTTAAAAAAAATACTCTAAGTTCTAGGGTACATGTGCACAACATGCGGGTTTGATACATAGGTATACATGTGTCATGTTGGTTTGCTGCGCCCATCAACTCGTCATTTACATTAGGCCTTTCTCCTGATGCTATCCCTCCCCCAGCCCCCCACCCCACAACAGGCGCCAGTTTGTGATGTTCCCTGCCCTGTGTCCAAGGGTTCTCATTGTTCAATTCCCACCTATGAGTGAGAACATGCGGTGTTTGGTTTTCTGTTGCGATAGTTTGCTCAGAATGATGGTTTCCAGCTTCATCCATGTCCTTGCAAAAGACATGAACTCATCCTTTTTATGGCTGCATAGTATTCCATGGTGTATATGTGCCACATTTTCTTAATCCAGTCTATCATTGATGGGCATTTGGGTTGGTTCCAAGTCTTTGCTATTGGGAATAGTGCTGCAGTAAACATACGTGTGCATGTGTCTTTATAGTAGCATGATTTATAATCCTTTGGGTATATACCCAGTAATAGGATTGCTGGGTCAAATGGTGTTGCTAGTTCTAGATCCTTGAGGAATCGCCACACTGTCTTCCACAATGGTTGAACTAATTTACACTCCCACCTACAGTGTAAAAGCATTCCTATTTCTTCACATCCTCTCCAGCATCTGTTGTTTCCTGACTTTTTAATGATTGCCATTCTAACTGGAATGAGACGGTATTTCATTATGGTTTTGATTTACCTTTCTCTGATGACTATTAATGATGAGCATTTTTTCATGTGTCTGTTGGCTGCATAGATGTCTTCTTTTGAGAAGTGTCTGCTCATATCCTTTGCCCACTTTTTGATGGGGTTGTTTTTTTCTTGTAAATTTGTTTGAGTTCTTTGTAGATTCTGGATATTAGCTCTTTGTCAGATGGGTAAATTGCAAAAATTTTCTCCCATTCTATAGGTTGCCTGTTCACCCTAATGGTAGTTTCTTTTGCTGTGCAGAAGCTCTTTAGTTTAATTAGACCCTATTTGTCTATTTTGGCTTTTGTTGCCATTGCTTTTGGTGTTTTAGTCCTGAAGTCCTTGCCTATGCCTTTGTCCTGAATGGTGTTGCCTAGGTTTTCTTCTAGGGATTTTATGGTTTTAGGTCTAGCATTTAAGCCTTTAATCCATCTTGAATTAATTCTTTTGTATAGGGTGTAAGGAAGGGATCCAGTTTCAGCTTTCTACATATGGCTAGCCAGTTTTCCCAGCACCATTTATTAAATAGGGAATCCTTTCCCCATTTCTTGTTTTTGTCAGGTTTGTCAAAGATCAGTTGGTTTTAGATGTGTGGTGTTATTTCTGAGGCTTCTGTTCTGTTCCATTGGTCTATATATCTGTTTTGGTACCAGAACCATGCTGATTTGGTTACTGTAGCCTTGTAGTATAGTTTGAAGTCAAGCAGCATGATGCCTCCAGCTTTGTTCTTTTTGCTTAGGATTGTCTTTGCAATGTGGGCTCTTTTTTTGTTCCATATGAACTTTAAAGTAGTTTTTTCCAATTCTGTGAAGAAAGTCATTGGTAGCTTGATGGGGATGGCATTGAATCTATAAATTACCTTGGGCAGTATGGCCATTTTCACAATATTGATTCTTCCTATCCATCAGCATGGAATGTTCTTCCATCTGTTTGTATTCTCTCTTATTTTGTTGAGCAGTGGTTTGTATGTAGTTCTCCTTGAAGGGGTCCTTCACATCCCTTGTAAGTTGGATTCCTAGGTATTTTATTCTCTTTGTATTAACTGTGGATGGAAATTCACTCATGATTTGGCTCTCTGTCTGTTATTGGTGTATAGGAATGCTTGTGATTTTGCACATTGATTTTGTATCCTGAGACTTTCCTGAAGTTGCTAATCAACTTAAGGAGATTTTGGGCTGAGACGATGGGGTTTTCTAAATATACAATCATGTCATCTGCAAACAGGGACAATTTGACTTCCTCTTTTCCTAATTGAATACCTTTATTTCTTTCTCTTGCCTGATTGCCCTGGCCAGAAATTCCAACACCATGTTGAATAGGAGTGGTGAGAGAGGGCATCCTTGTCTTGTGCTGGTTTTCAAGGGGAATGTTTCCAGTTTTTGCCTATGCAGTATGATATTGGCTGTGAGTTTGTCATAAACAGCCTTTATTATTTTGAGCTATTTTCCATCAATACCAAATTTATTGAGAGTTTTTAGTATGAAGAGCTGTTGAATTTTATTGAAGGCCTTTTCTGCACCTATTGAGATAATCGTGTGGTGTTTGTTGTTGGTTCTGTTTATGTGATAGATTATGTTTATTGATTTGCATTTGTTGAACCAGCCTTGCATCCCAGGGATGAAGCCGACTTGATCATGGTGGCTAAGCTTTTTGATGTGCTGCTGGATTCAGTTTGCCAGTATTTTATTGAGTGTTTTCGCATTGATGTTCATCAGCGATATTGGTCTAAAATTCTCTTTTTTGTGTGTGTGTCTCTGCCAGACTTTGGTATCAGGATGAGTTAGGGAGGATTTCCTCTTTTTCTATTGTTCGGAATAGTTTCAGAAGGCATGGTACCAACTCCTGTTTGTAACTCTGGTAGAATTCGGCTGTGAATCTGTCTGGTCCTGGATTTTTTTTTTTTGGTTGGTAGGCTATTAATTATTGCCTCAATTTCAGAGCCTGTTATTGGTCTATTCAGAGATTCAACTTCTTCCTGGTTTAGTCTTGGGAGGGTGTATGTGTCCAGGAATGTATCCATTTCTTCTAGATTTTCTAGTTTATCTGCATAGAGGTGTTTATAGTATTCTCTGATGGAAGTTTGCATTTCTGTGGGATCAGTGGTGGTATCCCCTTTATCATTTTTTATTGTGTCTATTTGATTCTTCTCTCTTTTCTTCTTTATTAGTCTTGCTAGTGGTCTATCAATTTTGTTGCTCTTTTCAAAAAAGCAGTTCCTGGATTCATTGATTTTTTTGTAGGGTTTTTTGTGTCTCTATCTCCTTCAGTTCTGTTCTGATCTTAGTTATTTCTTGTCTTCTGCTACCTTTTGAATGTGTTTGTTCTTCCTTCTCTAGTTCTTTTAATTGTGATGTTTAGGGTGTCAATTTTAGATCTTTCCTGCTTCGTCTTGTGGATATTTAGTGCTATAAATTTCCCTCTACACACTGATTTAAATGTGTCCCAGAGATTCTGGTACGTTGTGTCTTTGCTCTCACTGGTTTCAAAGAATATTTTTATTTCTGCCTTCGTTTCGTTATTTACCCAGTAGTCTTTCAGGAGCAGGTTGTTCAGTTTCCATGTAGTTGTGCAGTTTTGAGTGAGTTTCTTAATCCTGAGTTCTCAGTTTGATTGCACTGTGATCTGAGAGACAGTTTGTTGTAATTTCTGTTCTTTTACATTTGCTGAGGAGTGCTTTACTTCCAATTATGTGGTCAGTTTTAGAATAAGTGCAATGTGGTGCTGAGGAGAATGTCTATTCTGTTGATTTGGGGTGGAGAGTTCTATAGATGTCTATTAGGTCTGCTTGGTGTAGAGCTGAGTTCAAGTCCTGGATATCCTTGTTAACCTTCTGTCTCATTGATCTGTCTAATATTGACAGTGGGGTGTTACAGTTTCCCATTATTGTGTGGGAGTCTAAGTCTCTTTGTAAGTCTTTAAGGACTTGCTTTATGAATCTGGGTACTCCTGTATTGGGTGCATATATATTTAGGATAGTTAGCTCTTCTTGTTGAATTGATCCCTTTACCATTATGTAATGGCCTTCTTTGTCTCTTTTGATCTTCGTTGGTTTAAAGTCTGTTTTATCAGAGACTAAGATTGCAATCCTTGCTTTTTTTTTTTTTTTTCCTTTCCATTTGCTTGGTAGATCTTCCTCCTTCCTTTTTTCTTGAACCTATGTGTGTCTCTGCACATGAGATGGGTCTCCCGAATACAGCACACTGATGGGTCTTGACGCTTTATCCAATTTGCCAGTCTGTCTTTTAATTGGGGCATTTAGCCCTTTTACATTTAAGGTTAATATTGTTATATGTGAATTTGATCCTGTTATTATGATGTTCGCTTGTTATTTTGCCCATTAATTGATACAGTTTATTTATAGCATCGATAGTCTTTACAATTTGGCATGTTTTTGCAGTGACTGTTACTGGTTGTTTCTTTCTATGTTTAGTGCTTCTTTCAGGAGCTCTTGTAAGGCAGGCCTGGTGGTGACAAAATCTCTCAGCATTTGCTCGTCTGTAAAGAATTTTATTTCTCCTTCACTTGTGAAACTTAGTTTGGCTGGATATGAAATTCTGGGTTGAAAATTCTTTTCTTTAAAACTGTTGAGTATTGGCCCCCACACTCTTCTGGCTTGTAGAGTTTCTGCCGAGAGATCTGCTGTTAGCCTGATAAGCTTCCCTTTGTGAGTAACCCGACCTTTCTCTCTGGCTGCCCTTAACATTTTTTCCTTCATTTCAACTTTGTTGAATCTGACAATTATGTGTCTTGGAGTTGCTCTTCTCGAGGAGTATCTTTGTGGCGTTCTCTGTATTTCCTGAATTTGAGGGTTGGCCTGCCTTGCTAGGTTGGGGAAGTTCTGCTGGATAATATCCTGAAAAGTGATTTCCAACTTGGTTCCATTCTCCTCATCATGTTCAGGTATACCGATCAAACGTAGATTTGGTCTTTTCACATAGTCCCATATTTCTTGGAGGCTTTGTTTGTTTCTTCTTCCTCTTTTTTCTTTAAACTTGTCTTCTCTCTTTATTTCATTAATCTGACCTTTAATCACTGATACCCTTTCTTCCACTTGATCAAATCAGTTATTGAAGCTTGGGCATGTGTCACAAAGTTCTTGTGCCATGGTTTTCAGCTCCATCAGGTCATTTAAGGTCTTCTCTACACTGTTTATTCTAGTTAGCCATTTGTCTAACCTTTTTTCAAGGTTTTTAACTTCCTTAAGATGGGTTCGAACATGCTTCTTTAACTCGGAGAAGTTTGTTATTACTGACCTTCTGCAGCCTACTTCTGTCAACTCATGAAACTCATTCTCCATCTAGTTTTGTTCTGTTGCTGGCAAAGAGCTATGATTCTTTGGAGGAGAAGAGGCACTCTGGTTTTTAGAATTTTCAGCTTTTCTACTCTGGTTTCTCCCAGTCTCTGTGGTTTTAGCTACCTTTCGTCTTTGATGTTAGTGACCTACAGTGGGGTTTTGGTTTAATGTCCTTTAGGTTGATATTGATGCTATTCTTTCCTGTTTGTTAGTTTTTCTTCTAACAGTCAGGTCCCTCAGCTGCAGGTCTCTTGGAGTTTGCTGGAGGTCCACTCCAGACCCTGTTTGCCTGGGTATCACCAGCGGAGGCTCAGTTGGAAATACAGAAATCACCCATCTTCTGCATCGATCATGCTGAGAGCTGCAGACCGGAGCTGTTCCTATTCGGCCATCTTGGAATGGACCATAAGATGTACTTCTTAAATAATGAAAATTGAAAGACAGAATTACTCCTTGATCCATGGGCTGCAGAATGGATGTTATGTTATCAGGCCTGAAAACAACATTCATCTCCTTGTACATTGCCATCAAAGCTCTTGGGTGGCAATATGCCTTGTCAATGAGGAGTAATATTTTGAAAAGAATTTTTTTTTCTGAGAAGTAGGCTCAACAGTGGGCTTAAAATATTCAGAAAACGATGCGGTAAACAGATATGCTATCATTCAGGCTTTGTTGTTCCATTTCTAGAGCACAGGCAGAGTAGATTTAGCATCATTCTTAAGGATCTTAGGATTTTTGGAATGGTAAAAGAGCACTGACTTCAACTTAACATCACCAGCTACAGTAGCTCCTAGCCACAAAATCATCCTGCCCTTTGTAGCTTTGAAGCCAGACATTGACTTCTGCTCTATGAAACACTATCAAAGTCTTAGATGATATCTTCTTGCAATATAAGGCTGCTTTGTCTTTATTAAAAATCTGCTGTTTAAAATAGTCACCATCATCCACGATCTTAGCTAGATCTCTTGGATGACTTGCTGCAGCTTCTCCATCAGCACTTGCTGCTTCACCTTGCACTCCTATGGTGTGGAGAGAGCTTCTTTCCTTAAACCTCATGAACCAGCCTGTGCTAGCTTCATACTTTTCCTCTGTGGCTTCCTCACAATTGAAGAGAGTTGAGTTCTTGCTCCACATCCCACTTTGGCTAACGGGGTGTTGTGGCTGGTTTGACCTCCTACCCAGACCACTCAGACTTTCTCCGTATCAGCAAGAAGGCTGCTTCACTTCCTCTTCATTTGTGTATTCACTTTTCGTTTCTTTCAAGAACTTTTCCTTTGCATTTACAACTTTGCTAACTCTTGACTACAAGAGGCCTAGTTTTTGGCCTGTCTCAGCTTTTGACATGCCTTCCTCATTCAGCTTAATCATTTCTAGCTTTTGATTTAAAGTGGTACACATGTGACCTTTCCTTTCACTTGAACATTTAGAGGCCATGTTAAGGTTATTATTCAATCTCTTTTCAATAGTGTTCTGTCTGAGGGAATAGGGAAGGTCCAAAGAGAGGAATGGGGGGAGATGGAGCAGCAGCTGGTTGGTGGAGCCATCAGAACACACATAACATTTATGGATTAAGTTTTCCATCTTACATGGGTGCGGTTTGTGGTGCCCCAAAACAATTACACTGGTAACATCAAAGATCACTGATCACAGAACACCATTAAAAGACATAATAATAATGAAAAATTTAAAAATCTTGTGAGAATTACTAAAATGTGACACAGAGACACGAAATGAGCACATGCTGTTGAAAAAGAAAAAAAAAGATGGCGCTAATAGACTTGCTCAAAGCCGGGTTGCCACGGACCTTCAATTTGTGAAAAAGACAGTATCAGTCAAGTACAATAAAGTGAGATATTCCTGTACGTGAGGCTTCGTTCTTGGCCCTGGTGGTGAGGTGGGTAAATGCAGAGGCTCTTTTCCCTGGAGAAACTCCTGAATCCTGTGATCTTAAGCAAGCTTTGTCCAAAAGATCAGATCAACACCTGAATAGTAGAAATTGTGGCTTGACCATTCTGGTTGGTGGTTTTGGTCCTAGAGGTATCCCTTATGACGGAGAAGACTTGTATCTCAGCTGAGTTATTTTTAAGGTAAAATGCCATGCACTGAGTACTATATTTTATTCACTGATAAATACTGATCTGTTGAAGATATGTCCCTCTACTCAGGCATCTGCTGACAATATCCTGTTCTCCTGGTTTGCTGGCGTGGCCTTCACCACTAGTGTGTTCTGAGACCATCACTGTCATCCCCATGCCTCACAGCTGCCTCCTGTACCACGCCCCGTGGACTTGAACTACTTCTCAATGCTTACCTGCTGCCTTCTGCTCATAGGCATGGTTCTGATGCATCCTAAATAAGTCTGTGTGTGTGTGTGTGTGTGCACACGTGTGTGTCGAGGAGGGTGCTGGTAGGAAGGAAAATTATTTGTAAATAAATGAAGGGATATATTGTGATATATCAACAGATAATATTTTGTTTCTGCTATTTCATTTTCACCCAGATTTCTTCTCTTTCTTTTCTCTAAAAATGCTCTTTCTTAAACAGGCCTTGATTTGGAAGCTGGTTTTCTGGAGCGATCAGTATTTATCAAGTCTGTTTGCACAATATCTAACTCTTTGGATGCTTTATCTTTTCTTGTGTCCCGTTTAAGCTCTTTTTCTTTTTCTGGAAATCATGTTTTTAAATCAGGAAATATTCATTCAATGTCTGCTGTGTGAAAGGTACCTTGCTTGGCCCTGTGAAAGAAAATTAAAACAAAAGGTGTGCTGTCTTCTAAGATCCTGCAGTTTAGGGGGAGAGACAGGCACACAAATAACTCTAATATGGGCCAATCATGTGACATACTTTAGTGAAGGAAAAAAAGTGTATTTATTTATTTATTGAGACGGAGTCTTGCTCTGTCACCCAGGCTGGAGTGCAGTGGTGCGCAATCTTGGCTCACTGCTACCTCCGCCTGCTCTGTTCAAGCAAGTCTCCTGCCTCAGCTTCCCAAGTGGCTGGGACTACAGGTAAGCACTACCACGCCCGGCTAATTTTTTGTATTTTTAGTAGAGATGGGGTTTCACCATGTTGGACAGGCTGGTCTCAAACTCCTGACCTCAGGTGATCTGCCCACCTTGGCCTCCCAAAGTGGTGGGATTACAGGCATGAGCCACCACACCCAGCCAAAAGTATATTTAGTTGGAATAGGTATAGATCTACCCAAGGAGGTTGAAGGGGGCAGTCATACATTTTCATCTAAGATCTTCTTTCTTTCCTTAAAATCTTACAAAATCAAATGGGTGGCTGCTTCTACCAAATTGCCCACTCACTTCTTACTTCTCGATTAGTTTTCTCTCTCTTTCTCCCTCAATGAAGATAGGGCACTATGGAAGATTACAGCATTTCAAACACATTCCAAAATCCTGTCTTAGCCCATGCCCGGCTGTTACTGTTTTAGGAGAATCTGATGAACGTCTTTAAACACTCTTAGCATCCAAGGTTGTCTATGTATAGTTGGCGAGCAGGTGGCCCGCCTGGGTAGAAAGTTATAACCTATTTTCATTTTTGCTTTGAAGGTTAAAAAGAGTCTGATTCTAATAATCAATTTACCTCTTAAATAGGGAAATAAGTCTGACTCCTGGGGAAAGGACATAAATTAACCTCTGGAAGTTTTCAGAACTTATTAGCACGTAAATGCTTCTGCTGAATCTGTTACCTTTCCTTGAGCGCTCTGCCCGTCATGGGCCGTATTTAAGTTTTGTGGTATGCACTCGAGATTTTATTTTATTTTATTTTATTTTTTTATTTTTTTTTTGAGACGGAGTCTCGCTCTGTCGCCCGGGCTGGAGTGCAGTGGCCGGATCTCAGCTCACTGCAAGCTCCGCCTCCCGGGTTCACGCCATTCTCCGGCCTCAGCCTCCCGAGTAGCTGGGACTACAGACGCCCGCTACCGCGCCCGGCTAGTTTTTTGTATTTCTTAATAGAGACGGGGTTTCACCGTGTTAGCCAGGATGGTCTCGATCTCCTGACCTCGTGATCCGCCCGTCTCGGCCTCCCAAAGTGCTGGGATTACAGGCTTGAGCCACCGCGCCCGGCCGCACTCGAGATTTTAAAGTGTGAGAGACGTTTCCTTCTTTCAGGGTGAGGCAGGGTGACCCAGGGTCTCTGAAAGGTAAATACCAACTCCCCTGTCTCCCGAGGGAGCGAGCGATGGGCCTGTTTACAGTGTGCCGTCCTCGTCTGCAGAGAACATGCTTCACATTTTCTCCCAGGTGATGGGCTGCCTGCCAGTGATATTGCACACCACGAGAGCTGCACAGTTTCTGTGGCAATATCATTCCTCATCGGCTCCACCCTTTCCCTTTGAGCTTTCCATTTTGCCCTTGCTCTGTGCAATGCACCAATCAACACAAATTCAGGCAACTCCTCATTTCTCCTTCCTTTGATGACCCTGAAGCTTATCAACTGGCCAGCCCATCGCAGCCCAGAGCCATTTGGTGGATGTGCTTCTGCCGTGGCGCTGGGAAGTCTGTCTGGGTGCTGTATTGTTTTATATTTTTCTCCCTCCTTCCCATGGCACCCTTTCTGCTGTTCCTTTCCCACCTTAAAAATAAATCCAAGGATATGAATAGCTTGAAATGAACTAAATCGGTCATTGTTATTACAGGAAAACTTTATACTGAATGCAAGCAATAATCCGCTTATATACACTGCATTCTTACACAATAACTTATCCTTCATCGCTCTTCTCCTCGGCTTGGCAAACGGAGTAGCTACCTTCTCATTCCCACAGTATTGTGTAAACATGAAAAGAAGCCAGAAGAGGTTCCTTTTATTTTGTTTTTGTGTTTATGTTGTTTGCTGGCTTCAGGCTGGGCCCCAGCACAGGGCAAGCGGCAGGAGGGTACTTCTGCCGTTGACTGCGGCAGAGGGAGTTCTCATGTTTTGTACATGCAGCATGTGGCTTTCTCAACATTTCACTGAGCGTGGATTCTGTGAAAAGCAACACAGCTTTCCTCTGTTGGATCAAAATGTTAATATTGATTCTATCAAAGTTTAAAGAGATATTATGGCCGATTGGCAGACATCCCTTTATTGAAGATGTATCAAGCCATATGAAAAACTACTATAATAGCTACTACAACCCTATGGTCAATATAAAGTTTCCCAAATTCTGAAGTTAAGCCTCCTGGTTGCCACCATGGAGATATTAAACAAGCTGTATGTCTTCTATGTGCATCACTTATTTGTAAGGATAATTATACTTTTTTCTGTTTCCCTACACCTTCTACTTCAGATTGCACTGAAAACCCCCAAGTCAGAGGATCACTTGAGCCCAGGAGCCCAAGGCTGCTGTAAGCTATGATTGCACCACTGCATTCCAGCCTGGGTGACAGAGAAGGAGCCTGTCTCAAAAAAAAAAAAAAAAAAAAAAAAACAAAAATGAAAATTCCCAAGTCAAACCTTTAGTTAGAATTAGACTAAATTATTTCAAAGCAATTTTGGAAACAGAATTTACAAATGCAAAAAGAATGAGCAATTTACCTAGATACTTTGAATTTGCCAAATGAAGCTGATGCTTTGCAATGAAGCCTTTCTTATGCAAATCTGAAGTTGCAGATGAACTCCAAATGGAATTCCTGATCTGTGATGGGAACAGATGAAGAAATGAAGCTTTTTATAGTATTTTGATGAACATTTTAATATTTCTCATCTGTCCTTGAGATAGACACAATACATGCTAGGCTAGGGCTTGCTACATTTTGTGTTGTTATTTTTAGTCATTAGCAAATTTTCTCAATGCTTTGGCTCTTAATTAGGACTAAGAAACATTTAGCGAAAGCTAAAGAGTCAGCTGGGTAATGAGGAAGTCAGGTCAATCAGTTCGACCTTTTCTATGTCCCTGCTGCAGGCAGAGCACTGAGTTGAGTGTCATGTAGGATATAAAGGTGAGTGAGAAATAGATGCTTTCTTCCAGGAACTAGGAGACTAGCTAAGAATCTAGGATAAGGACATAGTACTTCAATCGAAGACATTAAGATGGCACAAATAAAGTGTGTAGGTTCTATTTATGGTAACCTAGGAAAAACGTAAAAGCAAAGGAGGAGTTTTAAAAAATACTCACTTGGAAATTAACATTTCTCTAAGATCAGTGGCCAGTTCTCTTTATTAGTCTAGAGGCAGCAAACTTTTCTCTCCTGGCACCTTATCCACAGCAGGTGCTTAGGTTACTTTATTAGAAGTAGCAATAGTTTATGAGAACTGGACGGAAAGACTGCCACTTACTTCACTCTCTCTAGCATCAGTGCCAATCATGTGGAGGTCTGACTGCTAAAAAGTTACTAGACACGGTTTTGTGGTTTGCATTTGACCTCATCTACGAGATTGTTTTAGAGCTAAATGCTTTGAGGAAGGGGCCATAGATCTTAAGAAGTAAAAGAACTATAAGCAAATTGATCCAACTCCTTGTTTTCAAATAGATAAGGTGGTTTTAGTTCCCACTTGATGGACACTATTCAGAGATTCAATGCATCGCCGGAAGTTGCATGTGGTATAAGCACAGGAAGACCGGACTCCTGGTCCTTTGCCTCCCAGGACAGCGCTGTTGCACCACCTCTTGTAGATGAGGAAATTAAAACACAAAATTCCTGTGCATTGGTGGAAAACTCTTGTTTTTGTTTTCTTGTCTGTTCATCCAAACCTCTAGCTATAAAATAATAATATTCTTGGAGATCTTAATTATCATTATTTATGTAAGATTTATACCCCGTCTATTTCCAAAACAATTTTTTAAATACATTGCAACCTTATACACAGCACAGAATAAAACATCTAGAAAAAGAACAACACTCTTTTTTTGAAAATCAGAGAGTTAGCAGATAGGTGACTGGCAAGCATACGTTATTCCATTCCAGGATGAAATTTAGTTTTGAAGTTTCTTTGCAGATGAGATAAAATTATAAGTGTGTGAAACTATATTATTCCCTTGCCTGTTGGCTTTAAATTGGATTTCCAAATTTAGTACAAAACAAACAAAGGAGAAGAAAGTGTTTTTTAATAGACCTTATGGATGATCTTTCAAGTTTTGACCTTGTATAAAGCATTAGATTAAGAAACAAAGTATAAAAAACAATTACTCTTCAGTACTTGTGTGCATGTGTTTTAGAAGGATAATGGTAGCGGGCACATTTCTGGACCTGCAGCCTGGACAGGGAAAGTTTCTCTTTTGTGGGAGGGATGTCTAAAGTTTTCTCCAATTATTTTTAGAATACTGATTTTTTTCTTTTTCTAGAAAGAACGTTTGTCCTGGCAGTCTTTCAGCCACAAAGCTGTGAGAAATGGGGCTAAATATTAATGATAACTGCTTGGATTATAATGAAGAATCAATCAAAACACATACTGTTGATGAAGATGCCTTGAACACCATGGATGCTATGGAGTAAGGGATTATGACTACAGTAACTCTTGGCTCCCTTCTCTGTTTATTTAAGGGTTACACAGGCTTTGTTTAATATCTCAGTGTCTCAGTCCTTTCGGTTGAAGCACAGGGCATGCTTTAACTACCTGAGATTAACTGCTAAACCCTGCAGCAAGCCAGCATCTCCTCCCCGCTACCCCTCATACGTCAGGATCTGCTCTGGCAATGGGCCAGTGGTGATGTGTGGGAATGTAGCCCTTTGTGTTTGTTTTTGGTGTTTGATTTGGTGGCCTTGGTCACGGATTGGCTTCCTTCTTTGAAACTGAACATCTTCCATTCCTTTGTGATTGAGTGACAAAAGTTCAACCTGCACATGCCAAAATGAACAGCCTAGAAAACTGATTATGGTTTCAGAACCAGCTTTAAAAAAAAGCAACAAAACCCTTCCAGTCACCCAGAGTTCTAAACATAATCGGTTGGTTCCCAGAAGTACAATAAAAGGAAGCCAGAAGTATTTTAGTCCCTAGTTGTTTATGAATCAACCTGATTTTCTTTTTCAGACTTTGAAGGTCACAGAATCAAATCATGTGGAGCCATTTCCATCCGTCCTTCTGCCCACCCTTTCTCCCCTGTTCTCTGTTACAAGTAGGGTTTTGCTATATTTAAGTAGAACATTGCTCAGAATTTCCAGGGGTTCCTAATTAAAGCAGGTTTCTTTTCCAAGAAAGTTGCCTTGGAAATTACTGGAAGGGAAGCAACAGTGACAAGTAAAGCAGGCATCAGAATACCTTCAGTGCACCCCAGCCCTGCTCCTCCCCTAGAGCACAGGCTTGGGAGTTCTGCTGGCCTTAGGTAGAAGCCAAGGAAGAGGGGCCTACACTCATCTTTCCGAGTAAGCCAGGGCACTTCACATCTGGGATAAAGCCAGCAGGGCATGGGACATGGCATGGAACTGAATTTATATAGGAAGTAGACAATTTAGCCTGAGTCTCAGACACACACAGGAAGGTGACAGAAGAAGAAAGAATGACGTTTATTATTTTCTAGAGATCTAATCTAGAGAGCTTCAGTGTCCTTGCCATAATGTGACCTTTAAAGAACACAGCAAAAATCTTGGCATATTGCTTGCCAAGTGTTCAGATACCTATTATGTGCCAATATGAATAGCATGTAACAGGTACCTGAATAATGTAAGTTCTCTTCCCCACCTTTCCCCCACTTTTCTGCACATCGAATAGAATAACTTTGATTTTGCTTTACAAATTATTCAGTAATATCTGTTGTTATTTCATAATGTAAACAATTTCATATTGCTTACATTTCTTTTTTAGGACTTAATGAATAGCAAGGAAATATTTTTGTAATTGATAAGCTTGTTATGCAATTCCAGAAACCTTTCAATGCCTCTAACATCCACATGGTACACTCTGGCACAAGTCAAAAAATGTATTAAAAATAAGAACTAAGAAGTATCAGGTGCCAACTATGTGCAAGGCATTGTATTAGGTTCTTTATCTTAGGTTTTCCATTTAACCCTCAAAACAACCCCAAGGACCAGGACGAGTCTTTCCCATCTCCCTGTGAGAAAGTGGCCTCAGAGAGCCCTTGTCCGGGTCTCACAGTGAGCAGGTGGCAGAGTTGTTGCTGGAGTAGAGTTTACTCAAACTCCAGGGTCCAAGTTCCTTCCACTCACATAATGCCAAGGCTCTACTGGAGGTCCAGGAAGCGAGAGCAAGAGATCTTCTCACTGCCTTCCACAACATGGCTTCCTTAAAAGCATTTGAAGAAGACGGATTCAACCAACTGTAGACAGCATCTCTGCTGGGGCCAGGCTGAGACAGGACAGGTCTGGTGGGAGGAGCCAGGATACTCCTTTCTCATCCAACCTCCAGCCAGCTGTTTGTGTTTTGGATTTTTCTGGGGGCTAAGAAGTTTCCCGGTAAGAGACGGTGAACTGGGTCTTCAAAGGGGGTCCTGATGTTCATAAGCTCATCTGGAGAACAATATGGGGAGAGCAGGGCAGGGTGGCAGAGGTCAAATTGCTGGGGAGAGTCTCCAGACGCCTGAGAGAGGGATCAACCTAAGGAAGGGGGATTCAGGCAGTAAGTCCAACTTAGCAACAAGGCTGTGGGGCTGAGAGAAGGTGCAGACCTTGGATTTTCTTGAATCTGCCCTGACCCCACCACTTTGTAGGGCTCTGTGCAGCCTGGAGCGGGAATGGCTGTCTGTGTAATAGGAGGTGCCACTCAGTGAGCCAGCCTTCAGCATCTTCCATCCCATGCTGCCCTGCTGTGGTGCCCACTAGCAGCCAGGACCTCAGAGAGCAGAGAACTCTTCTCACTTTGTAGCCAACTGCCCAGAGTACCCAAGTGCCAGGAGGATTGAAGCCGGCACCCAAGACTTCACTCACATATCGGGGGAGGCATAGATCAGCAGGAGTGTGCCATGGCTGTGGCCGCAGCGGTGGCAAGCAAAGGCAGCAAGAAAGGGCCTGGATCCTTGTCTCACATTCTATCTATAGACCCCAGATTGAGAATTCCTGCCTTCTGTGCTTCTGCAGAATGACTTCAGGAAAACACACACCTGGTTCTGAGTACGTTTTCTTAGCTCAACACCAGTACCATGTAACTACAGTGGCCTCAGGGTGTGTAATAATGACTAGACAATGCACAATGCCATTGCAACAATGTGATGAAGGCTAGTCTGTATACCTATGAGATTCATTCCCTGCAAGGCTGTGGAGGGTTGAGCAGGCACAGGCACCGTGACCAAGCACAAACTCTGTGTTATTTTTGTGGGAGCAAAGAATAATTCTTCTAGTTCCACAAGGTGCAGTAATATGAAAAAATGATAGTTGAACAAGGATGAACTTGGAGGTAATTTCTAACAAGAATGGGGACAAGGAGAGGAAGCGGGACTGTGATGTCAGCACAGAGTGGAGTGCTGGGAAAACATGGGATCTGAACTTGAGCCCCAAGTCTACCCTGGACAGCTGAGTGATTTTGGGTAAGTAAATGTTCTCTTCTTCATGCTTTTCCCCACTCCTGCCATTGGGTTTTGCGAGGGACACAGAGGACTGTATATATATATATATATATATATATATATACACACAAGGTGCTGTGTGAACAGTAAAGCCCCATCCTCATGGGGGTATCTGTTGTTATTAATATCTGTTGTTATTAACAGATAATAATAATCTGTTATTATCCTGTTACAAACCATCTCACGTTCAACTTTACTCCAAATGTATCTCTGGGTAGCCATCGCATGCCACACTCTTGCTGCAGTTTGCAAGTTGAGGCAAGTCACTTGTGGTTTCTGTCACTTTTTCCTCTCCAGGGGCAGTACCATGATGGGAAGCTCTGCCAGACAGACTGACTTTATCACTCAAAGGCCAGTAAAAGTGACCTTTGGCTGTCCTGGGAGTCCTGCACCCCTATTTTTCTGAGGAAACTCCCTTTGACCTTCGATTCCCCTGGCTTTCCTTTCTCTTAGCTTCCCTCCCTCCTCTGGTCTGGCCTCTGTCCAAGCCCTGGGATGGAGGTGAGGGATGGGAGCAGTAGGCATGGGGGTGGGGGGCATGGAATGGGGGAGGAGGAGAGGGGAGTCTCCAACCCTATGGCTACCTCACTGAGTTCTGCCGGGTATGGTTTCCATAGAGAGCCGGCAGCAAGAGCACATGGAATAAAGTATATTGAAGTCATTCAGCTTTGAAGACTTCCTGTATACTTTCAAGCTGCCCATGACATCATTGCACTGGGTGGCTCAGAACAATAGGCGGGGGTGGGATAAAATGAACCAAATCTACAAAGCATCAAGAACAGAGAGTGAGAGGCTGAAACAGAAACAGCCACAGACTATGTGAACTTTCCTGAACCAACTGGGGAAGAACTGACCCCCTGGTTGTCCAAGATGGCCCACAACTGCACCCCTCGGCCACCCGCCCCCATGGACTCGGCTGCTTCTTGTTTTCCAGCTGCACGGTGACCTCGCTCTGTTGCGTGGGACAACGACGGCAGACACACAGAGAAAGTCATGTGACTTGCAAACAGTTCCTCCATCCAAGTTCAATAAATTAGCAGCCAAAAATTTTAATCAGATATTTAATCTTTCCTCCCCGAAAGGGAGATTGAGTGTTTACTGTGGCTGGAGGCCAGGTTAATCTCAGAGAAAGATTACTTGCTGCATCCTTGGTGCTGGGAAGCCCTGAAGAAGTCACTGGTGCCTGTTGAGCTCTGCTCAGCCAGTAGATAGCCTGTGTCCCTTGTAATTTTCTGTGAGCTGTGTCAGGACTGAACTGTGACGTGACAAGGGATTTCCACATTTTATAAATACAGTGGGATACGAAACAACCAAAAGAAGTGCTGCAAAAATCAATACATGGTCTTATCTGATGGGTCTACCATGCTGACCTCTTCTTCTCCTTATCTACTCTACACCTTTCACCTCCTGAAGCCCAGGGATGTCTCAGGGAGAAGGGCTTCAGGGAATCCTACCAGGGCACTCTGAACTCTGGTAGCAGGACTCACCTCTTTGTGAATAATTCACTAAGATCTACATTGCTGACTATGGCTGAAATTTATTAATTTATTTGACAAAGGATGATTGCGTGCCAGGCACTCTTCTAGGATCTTGGAACAAATCAAAAAACACAAAAAGAAAAATGTCTTCCCTATGTAGCTTATGTTGTAATGATGGGAGACAGATACTTAACAATAAACATAACTAACAAATATATAATGCGAAATTAGAAGGTGACCAGTACTAGGAAGAAAAGAAATGCACCAGAGAAGGTGACTTGGCATGGTGGGGAGGGCTATTATTTTGTAACATAATTTATTGCAACATTCCCATGGTGGGCCCCTGAAAATGCCACTCCATTAGGATGTTGATTGATGCTGTGGAGAAGAAACCCATTCCGTAATCAAGGGGCGGAAACTGAATCGGGAGAAAGGTGATAGGCAGAGACATTTTGGAGGGTATTGCAGTAGCCATCAAACACCATGAAGGCGAGAGAAAAGACCAGCCTGGCTCTGGCTGGACAGAGCAGCAACAGCAGAAAGAGGAATCAAACTTTAAGTGTCTAGACTTTTCCACATGTCTAGTTTTGAGCCAGGGCAACTATGAAAATGAATGAACTTTTCTTTTTTTGAGACAGAGTCTCCCTCTGTCGCCTAGGCTGGAGTGCAGTGGCACGATCTCAGCTCACTGCAAGCTCTGTGTCCTGGGTTCATGCCATTCTCCTGCCTCAGCCTCCCAAGTAGCTGGGACTATAGGCGCCCGCCACCACGCCCGGCTATTTTTATTTTTATTTTTGTATTTTTAGTAGAGACGGGGTTTCACCATGTTAGCCAGTATGGTTTCGATCTCCTGACCTTGTGATCCGCCCACCTCGGCCTCCCAAAGTGCTGGGATTACAGGCGTGAGCCACCGCACCCAGCCAATGAATGGACTTTTAACCCAAATGTGTAAGTCAAGAGAAGAAGATATGGTGAGCTTGAGTTACATGTCAAGAGTTCAGATGCAAATGAGCTATGTTTGTAGATGCTATGGATAAAACCATCAGAGTATTTGAAAAATAGCAAGTGACAGATACAAAGAAGTGACCGAGAGGTAAGAGAAAACACAGAACAGCAGTCTTTCTCAGGAATACAGCAAGCAATGATTTTAAAGCAGTGCTTCTCCACACACCTACAACCATCTGATCTTTGACAAGGTCAACAAAAAGCAACAGGGAGAGGACTCCCTATTCAATAAATGGTGCTGGGAGAGCTGGTTAGCCTTATGCAGAAGGTTGAAGCTGGACCCCTTCCTTACACTATATATAAAATTCAACTCAAGATGGATTAAAGACTTAAATATAAAACCTAAAACTATAAAAGCCCTGGGAGATAACATAGGATAGGAGATACCATTCTGGACATAGGCCCTGGCAAAGATTTCATGACAAAGATGCCAAAAGCAATTGCAATGAAAGTAAAAATTGACAAATTGGACCTAACTATACTAAAGAGCTACTGCATCACAAAAGAAACTATTGATAGAGTAAACAACCTATAGAATGGGAGAAAATATTTGCACAGGCTTAATATCCAGAGTCTATAAGGAACGTAAACAAATTAACAAGCAAAAATAAACAATCCCATTAAAAAGTGGGCAAAGGACATGAACAAACACTTTTCAAAAGAAGACATACACGTGGCCAACAAGTATGTGGGAAAAAACTCAACATCACCAATCACTAGAGAAATGCAAACCAAAACCATGATGAGATACCATCTGTCAGCAGTCAGAATGGCTACTATTAAAAAGTCAAAAGATAACAGATCCTGGTGAGGTTGCAGAGAAAAGGGAATGCTTCTACACTGTTAGCGGGAATGTAAATTAGTTCAGCTGTTGTGGAAAGCAGTGTGATGATTTCTCAACTTAAAATAGAAGTACCACTTGACCCAGCAATTCCGTTATTGAGTATATACCCAAAGAAATATAAATTATTCTACCATAAAGATACATGCATGAATATGTTCATTGCAGCACTATTCATAATAATAAAGACATGGAATCATTCTAAATGCCCATCAATGGTAGACTGGGTAAAGAAAATGTGGTACATATACACCCTGGAATACTGTGCAGCCAAAGAAAAAGAATGAGATCATGTCCTTTGCAGCAACATGGCTGGAGCTGGAGGCGATCATTTTCTTAAGTGAACTAATGTAGGAATAGAAAACCAAAAAAAACACACAGACACAAAGACGGGTACAATAGACACTGGGGCCTACTTGAGGGTGGAGGGCGGGAGAAAGAAGTGGATAGAAAAACTACCTATCGGGTACTATGCTTATTACCTGGGTGACAGAATAATCTGTACGCCAAACCCCAGTGACACACAATTTACCTGTGTAACAAAACTGCACATGTACCCCTGCACCTACAAACAAACAAACAGATTAACTTAACTCTAAAAAAAACAAAAACAAAAACAGTGCTTCTCAAACTTTGCTCCCACTAGAATCATCTGAGGGATCCACACATTCCTATTCCCAGGCTACATTCCGTACCAATTACATCGGAATCTCTGAGGAAGAGGCCGAAGAATCAGCAGTTTTTAAAGTTTCTCTAAGTGATGACAATTTGTGGTCAAGGTAGAGAACTAGTGTTTTAAAGCAGGAAGAATAGGTAACAGCTGCAGAGAGATGAAGATGGATGAGGGCTGAAAAAAGACGGTCGAATGTGGGGTCTAGGAGAGCACTGATGGCCCTTTCTGGAATGTATTACCAGTCTACTGTTGCTGTTTTGCAGGGAAAGACATTTAGGCCAAAATGGGTTTAGTTGCTTCCCCAAGGCCACATTTTTGGTAAATAGTGGAGCTGAGACTTGGTCTTTCTGGAGCCAAAGCCTATATATATTTTTCATTCCGTCATGTTGGGGTAGAAACTGGGAAAATCGAGGGATTTTCTACTGGCTGATTTATTTGTTGTTGGTGAAATGTGTTGAAATGATAACCCACAACTTGAAGGGTGAGGGCACAGGTGAACTAGGGTGGAATAAGGAGTTGTAGTTTCCCTTTTCTGGGTTATAGTCAGACCTTTACCATTAACTGTGTGACTTAATATTTTGGGGCTTTCTTCCATTTCTTTCTTTATAAGAAAAAAGATTTGGATTTGTTGGTCTGCAGGATTCCAGGTATTTACAAGATTTAATGATTTAAAGATTCTGTGAGGGTGGAGTGCAATGGAACATCAGTATGAGATGAATTAAAGAACCAACCAGCAGCCTGGGGAGGTGAGAGAGCTTGGCTGGGGAGTGGATCAAGTCTCCAGTTTGGTGATTTGCTCTTGTGAATCCAGTGATGGGATTAGACTGCAGATGCTAGCTGGAGAGGAGACGCTTGCCACAGAAATGTCCAAGAGGACTTTGAGGACTTTGAGGACATGAGGCTGGTTCAGTGCCTCATGGAATGTCAGACAGGGCAGGTCAGCAGGGTAACCTCCCGTTTGTTAGCTAGAGCGGTGCTCCCACCACCTGCTGTGGAGGCTAGGCTGGAGATGGGGGAAGTGAGACGCAAAGGGGCTGATGGATAGAGAAAAGAAGAGAAGCATTAATGGGCCAGAGGTCAAATGAGGTCAAACCTCAGAGGGAGAAATGATATTCAAGGAAACAGTGGATCCTGTTGAAAAACCACTTTGTGATTCCAAAACGGGAGATTGGACCAAACACTGTACAGACACTTTTAATTCTATCTAATATTGTAAGATGTCACTGAATCTTTAGTGAATAAGTGACTTCCTTGCCACCAAAAGGTTTCATAAGGGAATCAGCTTTAGTTTGGAAATGCCTCCTTTTGGTGGGTATTCTAAACATGACACTAAAGCACACCCCTTTAAGGGAAAAAGTTTGATTTCATTTTATTTTTTGATAAAGTGGTAAATGATAAAGACTGACTGACTACAAACGTGTCAGCCACTTCTACATTTTAGACAATAGAGCCACAACTTTTGAATTAAAATGTTACAACTTCTGCATGTTTCTCTAGTATAAAACAAAGAATCTTTCAATATTGTTTCCCAGATCTTTGATTGCTACAACCTGACTTTGTTTGTTCAGATGACTTGATTAGGATAATTAATGTCATAACAGGCCTGTGGACATTCTTTTACCATGACACTAAAACAACAGTGGTGACAAAGAACAGGTTAAGGCATAATGGACCTGCTTCTTCTGTGGAATTATCCAAGACAGAGTAATAGAACCATCAGGGACTACATTCAATTATTGTGAGACTTTGTTCATCATGATTACTTCTAAAAACGCCGTTATAGAAAAGCATTTACTCTGAGTCTTCCTGGTTTGCAGAGAGAAAGGTATCAAACGCACCATTCTTACCTTAGTGCCTCTGTTGACAGGCAAACTGGTGAGGATCTAAGTGACATCTGGGAAATTTGACGCATGGAGTCAACAAAATGGAAACTTGCTGTCCTTAAGATCCTTTCTGTTTGGCTTTTTTTAAAATTTTTTTAAACATATTAGGCTTTCTTGGCTTGATGTTTTGCCCTTTCTCTCCCTACTTCTCCTACCCCCACTATCAGTTCTTTAGTTAATTACCTTATGTTTTTATTAATTTTTTCACAAATATTTATTGAAAGCTATTCTGCAAGCTGCTATGCGAGGCACTTGGAGATTTGGAAAATTTAGTGAGAGAGATGCTGAACTTGTATTTAACAGTCTAATACAGAATACAGATATTAAACAATAATTATAATAAAATGATGAGAGTTATCACACAGGGCAAATACAAGGCATTATGAGAGTGTCGGGCAGGTGTAAAACCAACTCTTGGTTTTGTGGGAGACTTCTCTGAGGAAGAAACATAAATTAGTTATGAAGAAAAAGTAGATTTTAGGCAGAAATAGTGGCTATGTGGGGTGCAGGACAACTCTTCTAAGTAGAGAGAAGAATATTTGCAATTGTTCAGATGTGAGAAAGAGCATGGCATATTTGAAGAACGTTGAAAGTAGTTTAGTGTGCTGCCACATGAAGTAGAAATTGGAAAATGGTGCAAACTGTTGCTGGGGTAGTAGGTGGAATAAGACCAGGTGGGGTCTGCAGCCCTCATTGCAGCACGGGACTGAGATGATCAGATGTGTGTTGAAAGAATCACTCTGGCTACAGTGGGGAGAATGGATGGCAGATGTCAAAAATGAACAGAAAGGGAAGAGACTTTACGCTTCTAGCCATAGGAAATAAATAGGATAGGGAATTATCCTTCCACTGCAAATAATGAAAAAACTGAAAATTATAAGAAACAAGTATTTTCAGATATTACACAACATGAAGTACAAGATTGTAATCTCTGAAAAAAGGGAAACAGATGATGTAAGCCCTGCCATCAGTAAAGCTTTATGTCTAGAGGTAATTTCCAGTTTTAGGTGTAGGAAACAGGAACTCAAATACAATGCAACAATCTTTCTTAGTTGAGGAGAAGGAGATCAAAGTTCTAGGACATTGAGGCATTTAGAATTTTGGGGCAGGGTACCCAGGAGGAGTGATTTGCAGAAAAATTTCAGAAATCTGTGTAAAAGTTCCCTTGAATCTTTGGCTGAATACCAATACACACATGCACAGGGTGAAACTCATGAAACTAACCAAAAATAATTCTTAAGAAAAGCATTATTAGTGGAGAGTTGTGATACACAAGTAATTCCCATAGCTCAAACAGAGCTGGAAATTGTCCTAATTCCCTCAGCCAGAGAGGAGACCTCACTAAATACTCCTGGCAATTAACAGAGACCCCAGAAGAGTGTGTCTCAGAAATGGGGCTAAATTATCTCTAGAGTACAGGCTACTTTACACCTACACTAAAAGAACTTAAAAATATGCCCTAAAAGAATAAACCAATCTATAAATAACTTTCTGCCATAAAAAGTCCAACACTCCTAAAAACTATACATAATCAATATCCTTTGATACTCAAAATGACCAGCAACCAATAAACAATTATTAGACATAAAAGACACAGGACAATGTGACCCATAACAAGGAAAAAGTAAGTAAATATAAACAAGAAACAGAAATAGATACAGCAGCAGATAATGGAATTAACACATAATGATATTAAAATAATTATTATATATTTTCCAGAGTGTAAAGGAAAACATAAGACATAATGAGGAAATAAATGGAAGTTAGGAAATCATATCAAAGCATATGCTTTTATCTTAAGAAACTAGAAAAACAAGAAGGAATTGAGACCTGAAGTAATTAGAAAAAAATAGGAAGCAATAAAATTGAAAGTAGGAAAACAATAGAGAAAACAAATAAAACCAAAAGCTGGTATTTGGAAAAATCAATAACATTATTAAGATGCTAGCTAGACTGACAATGATGATGGAGGTACTTCACTATGGATCTTATAGATTTTTTTAAATAATAAAATATTTTGAGAAACATTATTTTAATAAATTTAAAAACCTAGGTGAAATGAAAAAATTCTTTGAAAGACATTGTTTATCAAAATTGACTCAAGAATAGATAGATAATCTGAAGAGCCCTATATGTATTAAGAAAATTGAGTTAATAAGTGAAAACTTTCAAACACATGCACATACACACACATATGAACATACAACCTCAACCCAGATAGCTTTACTGGTGTAGTCTATTCAAATTTAAGAAAGAAATAATACCAATTTTCCACAAACTCATTCAAAAAAGAGAGGAGAAGAAAACATTTTACAAACAATCTTTGGGATCAGGTTTGCTCTTCTACCAAAATCAGACAATGGTTATTACAAAAAAGAGACATCTAAAGACCAATATAACACATAGACAGGAATGTAAAAATCTTTACAATACTTTAGCAAATAGAATTCATCACATAAAATTATATTATGCCCATTGATTTAAAACTTCTCAGCAAACCAGAATAAAAACTGGATACATTATCTATGAAAAGCCTACAGTTGACATCATGATTCATTCTGGAAAAACTGAATGATTTCTAAGACTGTGAACAAGGCATGGATGCCCACTCACACCATTTATACTCAACATTATACTCAAAATTTTAGTCACTGAAAAAAGTCCAGAAAAAGAAATAAAAGGAATACAGATTGGAAAGAGAAAAAAGTATGTTTTTATTTGCAATAATGTGATTAGGTTTGATGAAAATATTAAGTAATCTACAAAAAACTATTGGAATTAATACATGAGTTTAACAAGGTTGCAGAATACAAGGTCAGTAAACAAAAATTAATTTTTATATATGAACAATTTTTAAATATTTGCATTATATAGATTGAACAATTGTAAATTGAAAATTGAAAATACCATTTACAATAGCACCCAAAATATGAAATACTTAGGGATAAATTTAACAAAATAAGTACTGACCCTTTACACTGAAAACCATATAACATTCCTGGGAGAAATTAAAGAAGATATAAATAAGTTAAGAGATATACCATGTTCATGAATGGGAAAACAATATTTTTACAATGTTCATTTTCTGAATGTGATCTACTTAGCATACTTCTAATTTAAATTCTACCAGTATTTTTTTTTTTTTGGTAAAAATTGCCAACCTGATTCCAAAAATTTCTATGGAAAAGTCAAACCTATAGAACTTCTAGAAAAAATATAGAAAATAAAATTTTCACAACCTATGGTAGGCAAAAAAAAAAAAGGACATAAAAGACATTAATCATAAAAGAAAAATGTGATAAACTTATTTAAAATTAAGAACTTCTGATTTTTTGAAAAACATTGTTGAGACAGTTTGTCAGTTTCTTATGAAGTTAAATATAGATGTAGCATATAATTCAACAATCCTACTCCTAGGTATTTACCCAAGGAAAATGAAAGCACATGTTTGCATAGACTCATACATAAATGCAGGTGGAATATTTATTCACAGTAGCCAAAAACTTGAAACAACTCTAGTGTCCATCAGGAAGGGAATAGATAAACAGGTTATGGTCTTTCCATACAATGGATTTACTAGGATGGGGCATGGGGGAGGTTTGGGAAATGTTCTACATCTCTTTGATGGTGCTTGCACTAAGGTATAAATGTGTCAAAACTCATTTAAATGTGCAACTAGGGGAGTTCGTTTTATTTTATATAAACTATCTCCTAATGTTCTTTTACATGAATGGAAGGACCATGTTGGAAATGACAGTAGCCTGGATTGGAGTGGTGGCAGGGGGGATGCGGCAAGAGGTGGCAAGAAGTGGGTGGATTTGAAACAGAAAGAATCTTGCACTTTATTTCCTTTTCGTCTGTATAAACACATTTGATTTATTTTATTTTATTATTATTAATTTGTTTTTATGAGACTGAGTGTCAATCACTCTGTCATCCAGGCTGTAGTGCATTGGCCCAATCAGGGCTTTGACTTGCAGCCTTGACTTCCCGGGCTCAGGTGATTCTCCCACCTCAGCCTTTCAAGTAACTGGAACTACAGGGGCATCATACCAGGCTCTTTTTTTTTTTTTTTTTTTTTTTTTTTGTGGAGGGGGACTGAGTCTTGCTTGCTCTGCGCCCAGGCTGGGTGCAGTGGCACGATCTCCAGTCGCTTCAACCTCCGCCTCCTGGCCTCAAGCAATTCTCCTGCCTGAGCATGAGCCACTGCACTCAGCCCATACCAGGCTAATTTTTAAATTTTTTTGTAGAGACGGGGTCTTGCCGTGTTGCCCAGACGGTCTGGAACTTCTGGGCTCAAGTAATCTGCCTGCGTTGGCCTCTCAAAGTGCTGGGATTACAGGCATGAGCCACCTGGCCCACATCTGATATTTTTTTAAAATGGAGGAAAGTCAGAGTGGAAAAAAGGTTTCAATGAGGACTATTTGATGAGGATAAACAGGTAATTTATTCAGAAAATAGGGAGTTATTTTTACGGATGATTACATTGAAGGCCCAGTGGTAAAATTTTAGAGGCCCATCTGGCCATGAAATTGCTTGAAAATGTCAGGTAATACCAACTTATATGGAAAATGCATAATTATTCACATCTAGAGTAAACAATGGCATGTAGATATTTAGGTAATCTAGTTAATTTGTTCCACATTCTGGAAACTGGAATTAGTGACTGTGTTCTCCCACGCAAGAATTCCATTTAGAATCTCCTTATGCGCTCCTCAACTCCGGTATGCCAGAAAGAGAAATTGCCTACATATGCTGGAAAATATAGAAGAAAACATTTTATAATAAACATTGTGAGATCAAATTTTAATTTTAATTTGAAAGTAAGGAGGAGATTATAGGGGAAGTAAATATTTTTCTCAAATATTTAAAATATATATTTGAAGTTATACTTATTAAAGAAAATTTGAAAATACAGAAAAGCAAAGAGAAAAAAATCAGATTACTCATAATCCCTTCACCCAAATGAAACATTTTGTTTTATATCCTTCTAAGCCTCTCTTTTTTCAGTGCTTAGTCTTACAAAATAGTTGTAATCATAATGTCCACACAGTTTTTATAGCCTATTTTTTTCCATCAACATTTTAACCTAGCACATTAATTCATTTATTTGTTCATTTATACAATCATTTATTCCACAAAGATTTATTGAAGGTTTGCTATGTACCCAGTATTGATGAAAACAAGAAAAGACACAATTTCTGCCCTCAAGTAACTTCCAGACCAGAAGGAAGAGAGATATTTAAAAATAAACAACAACAAAATAAATATGTATTTATAAACAACAACAAAATAAAAAACAAGTTGCTTCCAAAAAGGAAACAAGGAGGGTCCTATGAGAGATTCACTAGGGAAAATAAAATAGGCTGAGGAGTCCGGAGAGGCTGGTTCAGGGAAGGTAACTGAAGTGTAAAGACGCAGGATGTGAAGCATTGGCCAGTTGACAGGCGAGGAGAGGAGTGTTCTGGGCAGTCAGCAGCGAGGAGAGGAGTGTTCTGGGCAGTCAGCAGGGCATGAGGGAAGAGGAAGAGCAACAGGAGGTCCGTGAGGCCGGGAGCACAGAGTGGGAGGAGACTGCAGTTGAAGGTAAGAATCTGATGGGGAGGGCTTTTGTGGCCAGGCAAAGAAGTTTGCGATGTATTCTAAGAGCAATAGGGAACCACGATGGGCTTTAAAATGGCAGCATCGTAATTGATTTATGTTCAGGAAATATTGCACTGGCTAAAATGGAGGTAAGAGTGGAAAGGAGGCCAGTGATCAGGAGGCCATTGCAGTTGTCTAGGGGAAGAACGGAGTGGCTTCAACTAGGGTGCTGGCTGAAGAGAAATGAATGGGTTTGAGAAATATTTTGCAGGTTGAATTATATGATACTGTCATTTTTGTAGGTTAAAGAGGTCACATATGGACAATTTCACATGATTCTGCCTAATAACAGGGCTTAGTTTTGCACTGGATATGAGGAATGTGGAAAAGAGGACTGAAGGATGATGCCAATTTTTTTTGTCTTAAGTAATGTCTTAGTCTGTTTTGTGTTGCTATAAGGGATGCCTGAGGCTGGACAATTTATAAAGAACATAGGTTTATTTAGCTCACAGTTTTGTAGGCTATGCAACAAGTATGGTGTTGGCATCTGCATCTGGTGAGGGCCTCAGTCTGTCCATTCATGGCGGAAGGTGAAGGGGAGCCGTGTGTATAGATATCACGTGGTGAAACAGAAACAAGAGAGACGGGGGAGGTGCCAGATTCTTTTTAACCAGCAGCTCTCTCTAGAACTAACAGTGAGAACTCACTCACCCTGAAGGGAGGGCACTAGTCTATTTCTGAGCTATCTTCCCCCATGAACCAAGCACCTCCCACTAGGCCCTACTTCTCAACACTAGGGATTAAGTTTGCACATGATATTTGGTGGAGACAAACATCCAAATCATATTATGTAACCCGACAGATGCAGGTAATTCCCCACATTGAGGTGAGGAAAACTAGAGAACCAGGTGGGGTGCCTGTGGAGATCAATTCCTCTTATGCATCCGGTTCTTCTCCCATTGTGTAGCGGGGATGTAGTTTCAGAAATTGACTCTAGCTCTGGAGGTCATTAGGGATTAGGCTAAGCCAATTTTGGTGTTTCCATTTTCTTTCCAATGGCTGACTTAGAATTTCAGGCTTACATTGTCTGTATATGCACTGGGCATTTCCTCTGGCCCAGTGATAAGTACATGATGTAAATTGGTTCATTTGGATTAAAGGGAAGGATTTTTATTGTTAATGGATCTTTGGTCATAAAATTTCTAGTAGCTTTTTATGTTTTAGATAAGATGGATTCCCAGGATTAGCAATAGTGAGTGAAATGGCTTAGAAACTTTAAAGGCTCGTGATATATATTATTACATTTCATTAGAAAACAATGATTCCAATGAACCCTTACTCCAGCAATGTATGGAAGCACCAATTAAACCATACACTTTCACAGCATGGGTTATCCTCATCAAAAACAATCTTTGCTAATTTGTTTGGCAACAAGTATTATTTCATTTATAATTACCCTTCTTTTATTAATAGCATAGTTGAATATTTTCTATAAGATTATTTCATCTATTTATTTTATTGCATCAGATTACTTTAAAAATAGCTAACCAAAAGAGCATGGACTCCAAAACTTAAAATTCAAAAATTTAAAACTCCAAAATTTAAAACATTCTTTTCTGGCACCATTTCAAATAGTGCTTCAGAATAAATATTTTCTGAGGAGACAACTTGTTATATTTTCCCATTTGCCTAACCCGCCAACACTGACAAACTGATAATTTCTACTGCTTTGATTCCCCAGCATAGGGGATAGTTGCTAAGACTGTACAAACCAAATAAATGTATAAATCCAGGTTGCAAAACTGTCCAACTTGATTCACGTCTTTTAGGAACTGAAATGACAGTTTTTTCCTCATGGAAAATTAATTGCCAAATTTACAAGATGATGCAAGCAAGACTTCACATTTTTGCTCACCGCTTCACAGGCACGGCCCAGGAGTGTGTGCTTTGCCTTCTAGTTTATCCACTAAGTGAATGTGCTAAATGTGATCTGAATTATTACACTTTTAGAACGGAGGAAGGAGGTGCTCTGACTGGCTGCCATTCTGTCTTTAATCTTCAAAGTTTTAGTTTGTTTTATTTTTGTAATTTATGCAAATTTAATAACAAAAAGAAACAATGACTGATTTGTTAATTTTAATATTTGTATTTTTCACAGTGAAGGGCTTATCCGCTTAATTTACAGTATTCTGAGATATCTATCTTCCATATTATTAAAATAATTTTTCTGGAAGAGCTATAGAAATAGATCTGCTATAATATATCTTGGTCCCAACATCAAAGGCAAGCAACAAGAACTAATCCTCTCTCCCCAACTTCCACTGGTGCAAGATAGACTGTTGAATGGAACCAGATAATGGTGACTGTTCTCTTTACTTTTTGCTTCAAATGATGCACAAGTGTACATACTGTGGTAATCTACTTCTGTTTAGACCATTCATGCTTTCTTATTTTATACCATCTTGTAATGCTACTTGATTATATATCTTTTGCTAGATTCTATGTTTTCTGTGATCGGGGTCTTGTTTTATTCCTTTTTATTACCTCCTTAACAGTGCCAAGAGCAGAGTAGCCTCTTAAAAAACACCTACATCTAAATGTACAGATGTAGTTGAAAACATCAACAGACTTTTCCATAAAATCTGTTTTGTCAAGAACTGTTTGGACTTCAGTCCTGCAGGATCTAATCCTAGATGTTGAGGGTGCAGAGTCATAAAAAATATTAAGGAAAATTATTATAATCAAAGAGCTTCAGACATCCAGTTCTTAACTTGGACTTTCTCTTAATATCCTAATGTTGACTATTGCCCCAGTCAATGAATTCTCTCCCTCTGTATCTTCTAAAAGTTGATGTAATAGACAAAGCAAAGTTTTCTGAGAAAAAGCTAGAACTGAGATGCAACTTCTCAGGCTTTGAGGTTTACATCACCCTTTGGTGTGTTGCCCAAAAAAATACAGTTTGCTTCAAAGAACTGACACAGCTTCCAGAACAGCAAAGGGGCACACGCTGAGAGACTTCTGGTGATTTCTGACAGCTTGACCAGACGTGTCCCTTCCTTGCAGAGACTACATTGTAACATAAGCGTATGGTCTTTGCTTTGCATGAATGCCTTCCAGATTTGAAATTCATGAACATGTAAATCATGCCCCTGCCACCCAAAAGGGAAAGAAATAACAGGTAGTTATGATTACTCATCTACCCTTACTACCTTGGGCTCTCCTCTTTGTATATACGTCATTTCCTTCTTTCTTTTACTACAGGATCCTCGGAAAGAATAAGAGAAGCCACTCCTCCTCTTTGAATTACTTAACGCCATGTTTTCTGGTTCTTTCCCTTCCCCTTTTCTCTCAAAAAGAGATTCAAAATCTGAACTACTGTGATATCATACCATTAAATTTCTCACTAAATGTATGATCAGTTAAAAAAACAACACATTCTTCAATCTAGGCAACAAGCCACCATTTGAAACTGTCCTTCCTTCCTAGATTTATTAATGCCTGAATATATTTAAGTCTGTCCTGGTTATAGACATGGAGCTACAGGCATTCTGTTCATTATTCAAACCCACCAATATTTTGTTGAATACATGCATCTCTTTCTCCCTGTTTTGTAGGTCTTAGTGGAAGGAGATAAAAAAGTGGGAAAGTAAAAATAATAGAGAGAGTGAGCCAAAAAGACTAGAGGTAGTGGTCAGAGAGTGGCCATCCTTGAAACTGTGATGCTGGAGGAAGTGCTGTTAAGGTGCTTAGAAAGTCTAGGGTGTTAACCATGAGGGTGACTGTCTTGAGGACAGAGGGAGAAGATCACTGGATGAGTGGAGGTGGAGGAACAGAATGGCCAAGATGTAGAAAGGATCGTCTCTGTGGCTCTTGAAACATCAATAATTATGACGGGCATATTGAAGAGGTGACAGCAAGGGAAAAGGAAAAACATCAGGATATTTGTGACCAGGAGTGGTAGGCAAATGCAACAATGAGAAGGATGTTAAAGCCTGAAAACAAGACATTCTAGGCTGGGAGTTTCAGGGAAGACAGAAAACAGGCGATCAGAAATGACAACACAGAGCTAGGAGAATCCCTACCTCACCGTGTGCCTCGTGGTAGAAGGATGCAGGGAGAAAGTGTCCCACCAGGAGAGGGCTGCAGGGTCCTCAAGTCCTTTTAGAGCAAGAAGCTGAAGGGGATTTTCAGAGAAGAAGCTGAGGGTTTGAGGATTTTGCTGGAGACTGTGCAAGAGCTACAGAGGGAACAGTGTAAAGGTTTCATCATTTGGAGTGGGGTGAGACAGAAAGTTAGAGTACAGGGGATAAGAGACAGCTTGGGCGTCCTGGGCTTCTTGTGGCAATGGATGTGAGCACATAAAGGTGTAATGAAATTGTTTCTGATGGTCTTTTGGCATATACTGGTGGTGAGACTCTGAGAGTTGTAGGGAGGATGGGGATGGAGTGGGAAGCATGGCCACAAACAGGCAAAGCCTTAGGCTTTCTTTTGACTCCTGTCTATGGTGAGCGGGAACAAGGAGAAGGAAAGGGTGGTCTTATCTGGAGCACCAGGGGTTCAAAGGTACCTTAAAAAAAAAGTAATAAAGTGTAGAAATGCATGTAGAAAAGTGCACAAGTCATAGGTATTGTGGCTTATAAGGTGAAGAACCTGTGTAACCAACAACCAGATGAGAAAAGAGAGCATCATCAGTATCCCAGAAGCTCCCACACAGCCCCACACAGCCCCTCCCAGGCAATAGCCTCCCCAAAAGTAAGCATTATCCTGAATCCTAAAACCATAGTTTAGTTTTGTCTTGTTTTGCATTCTGTATAGATGAAATTATGCAGTATATATTCTTTTGCTCAGCATCATGTCAGTGAGATGTATCCATGCTGCATGTAGCCAAAGTTTGCTCACTCTAATAGTGTTTGTAGGGTATTGTAGAAATATACCATGATTTCTTTCTCCATTCCACTGTTGATGGATGTTTGGTTGTTTTCAGCTTTCAGTTGTTATGATCATTCTTGTACAAGTCTTTTACTGAACATATGTATGTATTTATTGTGGCATATCCCTAAGAGATAATAGGGTATGTATATGTTCAGTTTTGTAGATACTGTCCATTTCCCAAAGTGGCTGTGCAGATTTTGTACTACTACCAGGTGTATAAGAGTTCCAGCTGTTTTTACAGTAATCTTAAATACTTTGTCAGTACCTATGAAGATGGTTATATAATTTTCCTCTTTTGGTCTGTGAATGCTGCTAATTGATAAACTTGCTGATGTTGAAACATCTTTAAATTCCTGGAATACATCTACTTAGTTTATCTTGTGTTTCTCTGTTATGTGACTAGATTTTACTCACTAATATTTTATTTAGAATATTTCCATTTATACTCATATCTGAGATTTACCTGTAGTTTTTGGTTGTGTGTTATTTTTGTTAGTTTTTGATACTGATATTATGCTAGATTTATAAAAGTAATTTGGAAGTGTTCCTTCTGAGTTCTGAAACCATTTAAATAGCATTGAAGTAATCTATTTCTGAAAGCCTTGGAAAAATTTTCCTCTGAAACTATGTAGACCTGGTGCTTTCTTGGGTAAGATATTGGGGGATTAGGGAATTGGATGAAGGTAAAGTTATTTTGCAACTTGTTATACTTCCCTTATGGTAATTGGTCTGCTTAGATCTTTCATCTCTTCTGGTGTCAGTTTTTGTAAATTACATTTCTTTATGAAAACATTTCATTTCCTTTTGTTTTTCAAATGTGGTTTTTAGTCATGGGCAATGTGGTTTATTTGGATTCTTTTAGTTTAGTTGGTATTTGTGGTTTGTTTCACTTTTATAATATTTAAATTGCTATTTGTTCTTCCATTTATCTTGAATAGATTAGCTAACAGGTCATTCATTTTATTTATAGTGCAAAGAATTAGAAGTTACATTTAATTATAAGCTTTATTGTTTTCTAATTCTTTAACTTATAATTCTTTTTTTTTCTTTTTATTTTAAGTTCTAGGGTATATGTGCAGGATGTGCAGGTTTGTTACCTAGGTAAACATGTGCCATGGTGGTTTGCTGCACCTATCAACCCATCACCTAGGTATTAAGCCCAGCATGCATTAGCTATTTTTCTTGATGCTCTCCCTCCCCCAACCCCCTCCCCACCCGGACCGCAGTGTGTGTTGTTCTCCTCCCTGTGTTTATGTATTCACATTGTTCAGCTCCCACTTATAAATGAAAACATGCTTTTCCATTTCTTTTTCTTGGTTATTGTTGTTTTCTAACTTCTTGAATGGAATGCTTAATGTTTGTTAATATAAATATTTAAGTTTTTTTCCTGTAAGCACTATCTTAGATATAACCCAGTGATTCAGACATGTAGTGTTTTTGTTATTGTCATTTTCCATATTTCTGGTAAATTCAAATTTGATTTTCTTTTTGACCCAAAAGTTGTTTATGAGAGAGTTAAAGGATTTCTAGGTAATAGAATTTTTGTTTTCCTGTTTTCATATTAATTTCTAGTTTTATTGCTTCGTGATAACAATTGTTTTCAGTATAATTCTTTTTTTAAAAAAGGTTACCATTTCCTTTGTGATTTAATATATGGTTAGTTTTTGTGAGGGTTCCATGAAGGCTTGAAAAAAATTTATTTTCCTGTTTTCAAGGTATGGAGTTTAATGTGTTACAATTTAATTTATTAATTTTGTAATTTAGGTTTTCTACTTTCTTACAAATGTTCTATTTATCTGCTTTCTCATGGACTGAGAGAAAAAATCAAAATATCATTCATTGATGTTTTTCATGATGTGTGATCTTTAATGAAGCATAAAGACCTTTCTAACATGTCAACTAGAGACCATTTCACCCACTGCTCTCTTCCGCTGCCAGTCTCTTCTCTCTCTTCAGCAATGGTGAGGCAGATACCTTGTCCTCAGGCAAGAGAAATCCATGATTTGTTGCTTTTGCCAATAATATAAATGTTGGAGAACTGGGTGGCAATGCTGTTGCTGTTGGCATCTTTTATAGGAACCACATTGAAAAATCTAGGGTGTCTTTCTCCGTTGGTGATCACACCAATTCTTCCCAGGTTAGCACCTCCAGCCACCATACACAGGTTACCAGTGTCAAACCTGATGAAATCAGTAATCTTGCCAGTCTCCAAGTCAATCTGAACGATGTCATTCACCTTGATGAGGGTCAGGGCAGGAGATGATGCCAGCATCATGAGCTACCAGATCAGGGATTTTTCTTTTGTGTTTACAAAGTTTCTTCTCACTTTGAGTAACTTGGTCTCCTCAGGTGTAATAGGATCAACAGCAAGGTGACCCCGGTATCACAGATCAGACGGAAATTCTCTCTGGTCTTGTTAATGCTGACATCTAAGGAACCAGTGGCATAGGTTGTATCAGTCGAGACCTTGTCATTGATCTTAATGAACTGCTGCATGCAGATCTTCTTTGCTTCATCTCCTATCAGTGCATACTTAAGTCTGTTCCTTAGGAAAATGATGAGGGGGAGACTTTCAGCCTGTGGAGATTGGTGTATGGGTGGCAAGCAAACACACCAGTCAAAGTATTCAGCATCCAATGCTTTGGGGCTCCTACCGAATTCAGATGCTTCTTGGCACCAAGAGCCATGGTTGCCCTGGGCAGGGAAAGAGGACCACCATCTTCCAGTGCACAGAGAAATTGTGGCCAATATATCATTTCAAAGAAAGTGGTACTCTTTCTCCTATTTTCTGACACTTTTACTTTGAGTCATGAATGTTGAATGTTGATTCTAAGCTATTTGGTGCATAGGCATTCATAAATGTGATATATTCATTGTGAATAGTCCCCTCTTTTATCATTTAAAAAAGTGCCCTGCTATTATTATTTTTCTTCTCTGAACTCAACTTCGATACAATGATTAGGAACAACCCAGCTATTAATATTGAAATAAAAATTAAAGCCCAATTTTCAGTGAATGAACAAAGTATTTACTTCCTGCTCATGCCAAAGCCAGTGTGATCTGGGTTGCCTTGTTCCACCTGGTGGCTATGCCATTGGGAGTACACGACAGGGAAGAGACAAGTGGAGATGCACACTGGTTCTTACCTGTCTCAGCAAGGAAATGCCAGTCAATTCTTGGCGTAGTCTATTGGCTAGAATTAGTCATAAGTCTGCTTATTTCCACAAGGAAGGCTGGAAAAGACAGGGAAGTCAATAAATATTTGGAAAGGACAAACTGTCTTCCACATTCCACTTTCTGTTTGTTAACATTGCTTAGACTATCTTTTATGTAGTTTTGATGCCTTTGTCTTTTTGGTATCTGTTTTGATTTTTGCTTTGTGCATCATAAAAAATCATATATTAGTTTTACCCATTTATATTCACTACTATGACAGATATAATGGCATATTATTTTATGTAATGCTTTCTAATTTTTAGTCTTTTTCTTAGTCTATCATCTATGATTTTCTTGATTCTTGTAGTTTTTTTCCTGATAAATTGGAATGTTTTTATTTTGTTCTAGTGCTTATATCTGCAATCAAAATGTTGCATAATACCCTTAGACTTCTGTTTCTTCAGAGAGTATCTGAAAATACATATTTCAACTTTACTTGTAACTCTCTACTATGAAAAATGATCTTCCCCTGCCAACTCCTAGTTTACTATTTTATCTTCCTTAGTACTTACTTTTAAATATTTTATACCTTTTTATTTCATTAGCTTTAAGTTAGTTATTTTAACCTCCCAGATGCAAATGATGAGAAAGTGAGCAGACTTACATTTTTATATTCTCTTCCTTTTCCTCTCCAAATTATTTGAAATTTACATAATTTCTACTTTGTATAATTGTTAGGATTTTTAACACTTACACTCTTCTCTGTTGACATACTTCCTAGATTTGTTTTGATCTTGATTGTACAAACAAATAGGGTTAAGTTTCACTGCTAGTCTTCTGGTTGTGCGCGCGCGCATGTGTGTGTGTGTGTCTATCTATTGGTTGGTCAAAGTTCAGGAGTTTAAAAAGGATGCTTGGTCAATCACAGCCAGTGAATGTTCCACACATCTTGCTAGACTAGTATAAAAATCACTGGGTAACTGTTGATTCTAATGACCTGAAAGGTATTCAGTTTTTGGTTTTGGTTTTGTTTTTGATTTCTTGGGGGTGGATTTTGCTTGTTGTTCTTTTTCATTTGAGGATTTTGGGAGGAAAGTTTATTTTTGGTTCCAAATAGAAAAACAAACCTATTTTGATCTTTAGTGCAAATGAGGGCTAGGGACTTAGCCTCCACCACCTCTACACTGCTTCATTCTGCCATTCGCTCATTGCAGCATATGCAAGAATAAAGCAATATAGTTTACTGCATTGTTTACTGAAGGTCAGCCAAACTTTCTGTATTATATTGCATATGAAATTGTTTACAAAAGAAACACTAACTCATACTTCTCTTTATCGGTTGCAAGTGGCACCCAGGGACAGAGGGAGAGTGGGGGGGCTGGTGGGGGAGGGGAGATTTTTTTTTTCTTAAGTGTGCTTCACAAGCCAGGCTATCTTCCAAGGAAGGCAGGCAGTGGGTAGAGCAGAGGGTCTGAGAGCACACTGAAGAGAGATGCTGGTGGGTTTCCCCACCCTCGCCCCAAAGCAGAAAACTAGCAGACGTCAGCTTAGCCCCATCCTGGGCACAGACACTACATAAGGAGATGCTAGAAGTTAAGCAATATTTTAATACTGTAATATGCTTGTTTTCTTTTTCTTTCTTTTTTTTTTTCTCACCAAAAAAAAAAAAGTAAGTAAACTAAAACACAAAAACATATAAATAAAATCCACCCCTCTTGGGGGTGGGAGGCAACCTTAATCCAAACACCTGGCTATGAAAAATTAGAATGTATTATCTCAGACAAGATTTCAGTTCTGGGAGGCAGGGGCATGATTGGGGAGGGGGCTGGAGGCTGAGAGACATAAGTTCTAGAAGGTTCTCTACTACTGTATTCTGTACATAATGTACCATCCCGTGTGGAATCTGTGAGTGTCTTAAGTAGCATGGGCTAGCCAATCTGCCATTCATGGTGTATGGTAAACTCTGAATTCCGTATGTAATAGGATGCAAGTCTAAGCATTTCATGTGGACATAAATGTATCTAGATAAAACTTTCCCTAGCACTGTGGCTGACCTCAGCCTTACTTTTATACTTTAGTATGAAACTGATGAGAACTTTGGTAGTGATTTTTTTTTTTTTACCATATATACATACATATCTATCTATCTGCATACATATGCATGCAGGTGTGTATCTATCTATCTGTCTATCTCAAGTATCTTTCAGGTCTTTGTGTGTGGCTTTCTGAAAGCCCTGTTGTACAAAATTACTATGTGAATGGCAGTCTCTCACATCACAGATGTGGAAAGTATAATTTTATATTTGTATTTTCAAATAAATAAGTTTGTGAAAGCTTTAAGAAAAAAAGGATGCTTGGGAACTAGTTCCTGAGCTCTTGCATGTTCAAAATTGTTTTCCAGTTGTCTTTATACATGAATGACAATTTGTCTGATAGAAAGTTCTTGGGGCAGCCTTTCTTTCCTTGAGAATCTGAAAACAGAGCTGTTGACTTCTGCTGTTACTGAATGTTACTGTGAAGAAATGTGAGACCAGCCTATTATCTCTCCCTCATAGGTGATTTCCTCCAGGAAACTTACTTGAGTTTGACTGTTCTGGATCTGTTTTTCCTAGAACGTGGCATGCCTTTTCAAGCTATAAAGTCTTCTTTTAGCTTGAAGTGATTTTTTGAAAATTCTAATTTAAAATAATTTGTTTCATTATTTTGGTTCTCTCCTTTGTAGTCTTTATATATTGGCTCACCTTCGCTTGTTTCCATATAAATCATTTTCCTTCAATGGTTTTAAACTTTCCTTTTTCATTTCATTTCTTTTTATTCATGTATCTTAATCCTGCCCTTTATGTTTCTTACTGTGCTTCTAGCAGGATCTGGGACAACTGGTGAAATGACTGGAGAAAAATAAAAACAAAACAAAATTATATCTTTACTTCCATCCCATCACACATATCCAGCTGGATTACAATATTAAATGAAGAAAAAAAAGGTTTTTTTTGTTTTTTGTTTTTTTTTTTTTGAGATGGTGTCTTGTTCTGTTTCCCAGGCTGGAGTGCAGTGGTGGTGGGATCTTGGCTCACTGCAACCTCCGCCTCCCAGGTTCAAGTGATTCTCCTGCCTCCGCCTCCCAAGTAGCTGGGACTACAGGTGCATACTATCATGCCTGGCTAATTTTTGTATTTTCCGTAGAGACAGGGTTTTGCCATGTAGGCCAGGCTGGTCTCAAACTCCTGGCCTCAAGTGATCCGCTCATCTCAGCCTCCCAAAGTGCTGGGATTACAGGCATCAGCCACTATGCCCAGATAAGAAATCTTAAAAGAAACAGAAAACACATAGTTGATTTTTAAATTTGGTATTGGAGTGAGATAGGCTTTCCTAAGCACAAATGAAAAAGAACTGAACACTGGAAAATATTTGACTTTATGACAGTTTAAATTTATACATTAAATAAATTAACAGTGGCAAAATTAAAAAACAAACTGAAAATAAATGTTTAAAACTTATATGACTAATGGATATCATATCGTTAACATAAACAAAGTGCTAACCAGAAAGATGTACACCTAAATTGAAAAATTGGCAAAAGATGTAAGCAAGTAATTTACAAAAGGAAAAATGTAAAAATCCGAAGAAACATATAAAAATACATATTTCAACTTTACTTGTAATCAAAGAAATATAAATTAAACATTTTCTCCACCAAATTGGCAGAAGAATTTAATATCCAATATTAATGAGGAGGAGAATGATCAGCTTTTAGTCTGCTGGTGGGATTGTGACCCAGCACACACCTGAAGGGCAACCTGGCAATGTATATCCAAATCTTGAAAAATTTACATCGTTGGATCTAGTCATTTCACTTCTAGAAATTTACCCAAAAGAACTAATTAGAGATGTGTACAAAGATTTATATACATAGATGTTTTTGTTGAAATATTTACATTTGCAAATCGGATTAAGTAACCCAAAATAGAACACTGGTTAAATAATTTATGGTACATTAGTATGATGAAACACTATGCAGAAATTTTTAAAAAATATTTTAAGAAACATTTAGCTATGTGAGAAAATGTTGACTAATGTGAAGTGGAGAAGTACATAATGAAATATTACATAAAATGTAACCTTAATTTATAAGAAGATACTATTTATAACACGTATATGTACATATATTTACATTATATATGGAAGACTAAAAAAATCAAAATGTTATATATGTATATATTTATCAATCATATATTATACATTTAAAAATAAAATTTAAAATAAATTTAAAATAAAATACATCCAAGTGTTAGACATTATTATAGTTGGGAATTCATTTAACTTGTTTTCTGAAAACCGAAAACTGTAAAATGTTGCTGAGGGCATTTAATGAAAACTGGAATAAATGGAAAGATATATGATGTTGATGGATTGGAAGATCCAATATGGTAAAAATAGCAATTCCCCTCAAATTGATTTTTAGATTCAATAAAATCCCAATCAATTTCCCAGCATGTTTATATATGTGGAAGGGGAGAGGACAATTGGCATAAAATTTATGTGGAACTGCAAACATCCAAGAATAATCAAGACAGTCTTAGAGAAGAAATGAAGTTGAAAGTTTTACATGAGTAGATGTCAAGACTTATTATAAAGCTATAATAATTAAGCCAATGTAATGTTGGTGAGAGGAGAGACATATTGGCCAATGGAATAGACTAGAGTCCAGAAACAGATCCACACATATTTATTCCGCTAGGGCCACTGGTAGGGTATGTAGGACCCTGGGAAAATACGTTCCGGAGGGCTCCTGACTATATAAATAATTTAATTAAAATGTATTACAAAATGTATGGGCTCAAAGGAGACATAAGGATTTTTGATGAAGAGTTAGAATAATGGGTTGAGTGGGTCTACTTCCCTATTTCTTTATTATCCAATCAGTGTCTGTGAAGATTCTTCATAGGTCCAGACACTGTCTCTTCCTGCTCAGGGTCAGAAACCATCCATTTGTGATCATTATTGTTGCCCCTTTGTGGTCTTTATTTTCAACTGTGCTATTCTTGGCTGATTTCGTATTTTCTACCACAAATAAAAGATAGTGACTTTTTTTTTCTTTTTGACAGTCTTGCTTTGTCGCCCAGGCTGGAGTGCAGTGGCGCGATCTCGGCTCACTGCAAGCTCCGCCTCCCGGGTTTAGCTGATTAGCTGGGACTACTGATTAGCTGCCTCAGCCTCCTGATTAGCTGGGACTACAGGCGCCTGCTACCACGCCCAGCTAATTTTTTGTATGTTTAGTAGAGACGGGGTTTCACTGTGTTAGCCAGGAGGGTCTCGATTTCCTGACCTCGTGATCCGCCCGCCTCGGTCTCCCAAAGTGCTGGGATTACAGGCATGAGCCACCGAGTCCAGCCGATAGTGACTCTTAATATTCATAATGCCAGGGCCTTCAGAAACTTCACTGAGACACAATAGATCTTCTTGCCGTCTCCAGTTCTCCACTACGGTTTATTCAATGTTAGTTGCATCATCATTCATGGTGCTGACTCATTCATGATGCTGAGTCATCCATCATGCTGCTCATGACTATGGACTTCCAACGTCTCTTTCAAAGGTTATTTCTATGTTTCATTGAAGATTACCACAAATTCAAGTCTTATGCAGAATATGGAGGAAATTTTATTGTCTAGACATGTTAAATTTACCATTCAGAGTTTTATAGCATAAATAAGGAACAAAATCTTCCAATCATGTGTTCTCTTGAACTCGGTCAGCTGTAGTAGTCAACACTGAAAATGATTACAGTCTAGGAATCACTTTCAATGTTGACTACAACCTTGCCTTCCATACCCTGTCAGCAGGGAGGAGGGTTCCATGGGTAGAGCAAAAATGAAATCCTCATTCATGTAAAGAATGTCTGTCTATTATCTGGGATGGCTTCAGACCAACCTGGGAGAGCATGACATCACCACGTTGATCAGAGGCAAAAATAAGAACATAAATCAATCGGAAACACCCATTTCCAGCGAGGAGCAGTAGTCCTGGAAGCCCTTGGAGGAGGTAGTTGAGACCACCCCATGGCGACTACCTGACATGTGGCAGGGAAGGGAAGGGGTGAGATGATCACCCTGGTACCACTGCCTGGAGTAGACAGAGTAAAACATGCCTGCCACTACCTCCTCTGCTGCGCAGGAGCAACACCGCAGTCAGATCATGGATGAGTGAGCCGACACAGGCCCATACAGGTGCAGCTTAAGACCAATTTAAGGTCAGTGGACCAGGTGCTCCTCAGGGCATGTGATTGATTTCTTATATAGGGGTAGAGGGTCGAAGAATACCTCAAAATGGAGAACAGGAACAAAGCACATGCAGGTCCCCATCCTGGCTCAGGGCACTCAGACAACACTGCCAGCCACAGGAGCCTAAGGAAAATGGAAGGAAAACACTTCAAATGGAGGGCGGCGGGGGCGTTCCCAGAGGCATGTGTCCTGGGGCAGGGGTTCTCTTGTCTGTATCTAAATGTGGTACTGCTGTCATCGAATTCACACACACACACACAAAAAAAATGTGTTGCAGGATATCCTAATTACCCTGATATGATCATTACACACTGTATGCGTATATCAAAATATAAAATGTACCCTATAAATATGTATAATTATTATGTATCAGTGAAAAAAGTTAAAAATTAAAAAGAATAGAAAAGGAAAAATGTGTTGCAGTAATGCTATTGGGGAAAAGATTGGTCTTTCCAACAAATGCTGCTAGAGCAAATGTGTGTACATCTATAAATAAATGAAATTTGACTCCCTCTTCGCTCCATTCACAGAAAATCGATTCCATGGGGATTACAGACCAAAATAAAAAGGATAAAGTGAGAAGATATATTTAGGACCTGGGAGTAGGCAAAGATTATTAAAAAGTACCAACCAGAAAGAAAAAGATCAATTAAATAGACTTTATTAAAATTTAGATTGTTTTAATCAGAAAATATCATTAAAGGTGAAGAAAAGCAACTAGATTTATAGACTTCTGCAACAAAACCTTGGTTTTAGAATATACAGAGAATTTTTACACATCAATTTGAAAAAAGGTAGACAACCCAACAATCCAATAACAAAAGAGTAAGATTTTTCAATTGTCATTTTCCAAGAGAAGATATTTAGGCTAATCAAGTATGTAAAAAGTGGTCAATATTGTCATCAGGGAAATATTAATCATCGGTGAAATCCAAATTAGAACCACAGTGAGAAACCACTATGTATCTACCTGAAGGGCTAACTGAAAAACAAATAAATCACTGACACTATAAAAGCTTGCTGAGGATGTCAAGCGACAGAAACTCTCATGCATGAATAGTGGGAATGTGCACTGGTACAGCCTCTTTTGAAAGCTGTTTGACAGTATCTACTAATATGCACCCAATGACCCAGCAATTCTATTAGTGGAATACATGCTACAGCAATACATGTCCAAGAATGTTCAGTGCCACAATATTGACACTAACCCTAAGCTAGAATCAACCCACATTTCCATCAATGGTGAAATGGAAACATTGTGGAAGATTTATAACTATGGTAGAATACAAACAATGAAAAGAAAATGAACTACTACTACATGCTATCAAACAGATAAACTCACAGATCTAACACTGTGTGAAATGGCCAGCCACAAAGGAGTACACAATGTATTATTTCATCTATATGAAGTTCAAAAACAGGAAAAAATGTAATCTATGGTGAGAGAAGTCAGAATAATGCTTGCATGTTGGGAGTGTGACTGGGAGAGGGCACAAAGGAGACTTCTGGAATGCTAGTAATATTATGTATCTGCATCCTAATCTGGATGGTGGTCACATAGATATAATCATTTTATAAAAATTGGTCAAGCTTCACATCCACATGTATGTTTATTGCAGCACTATTAACAATAGCAAAGACTTGGAACCAACCCAAATGCCCATCAATGATAGACTGGATAAAGAAAATGTGGCACATATACACCATGGAATACTATGCAGCCATAAAAAAGAATGAGTTCATGTCCTTTGCAGGGACATGGATGAAGCTGGAAACCATCATTCTCAGCAAGCTAACACAGGAACAGAAAACCAAACACCACATGTTCTCACTCATAAATGGGAGTTGAACAATGAGAATACATGGGCAGAGGGAGGAGAACATCACACACCAGGGCCTGTCAGGGGGTGAGGGGCTAGGGGAGGGATAGCATTAGGAGAAATACCTAATTTAGATGACAGGTTGATGGGTGCAGCAAACCACTATGGCACATGTATACCTATGTAACAAACATGCACGTTCTGCACATCTATCCCAGAACTTAAAGTATAAAAAAAACTAGTCAAGCTTAATGTATATATACACTTTAATGTATATATAAAATGGTATCTATTTGTTATATCTGTGAAATAAGTTACAGAAAAATCAGCTTGGCATCAGCCGCAGTACCCTTTGGAAATCTGAACAAATATTGTTCATGGGGCCTCTTTCTACATAAACTGCTTATTTATTCAAAACTTATTCAAAATAATCTGGGGTCTCAAAAGGAGGAAAAATGATCAGGGCCCGCATGGGTTGCAACCAGGATTTAGGGGGCCCTTGCTGGCCCGTGACACCAGATGAAGACTTAGAAAATGTAAAGGAAGACTGCCTGCTCAACTGGGTCCCTGATCCCTGAGTAGCCTAACTGGGAGACATCCCCCACTAGGTGCAGACCGACATCCCACACCTCACATGGTGGGGTACACCCCTGAGACGAAGATTCCAGAGCAAGAATCAGACAGGAACACTCGCTGTTCAGCAATATTCTATCTTCTGCAGCCTCCGCTGCTGATACCCAGGCAAACAGGGTCTGGAGTAGACCTCAAGCAATCTCCAACAGACCTACAGCTGAGGGTCCTGACTGTTAGAAGGAAAACTAACAAACAGAAAGGACACCCACACCAAAACCCCATCAGTACATCACCATTATCAAAGACCAAAGGCAGATAAAACCATGAAGATGGGGGAAAAGCAGGGCAGAAAAACTGGAAATTCAAAAAATAAGAGCGCATCTCCCCCTCCAAAGGAACGCAGCTCATCGCCAGCAACGGATCAAAGCTGGACAGAGAATGACTTTGCCAAGTTGAGAGAAGAAGTCTTCAGTTCATCAAACTTCTCAGAGCTAAAGGAGGAATTACACACCCAGTGCAAAGAAACTAAAAATCTTGAAAAAAGAATGGAAGAATGGATAACTAGAATAATCAATGCAGAGAAGGCCATAAATGAACTGACAGAGATAAAAACCATGACACGAGAAATACGTGACAAATGCACAAGCTTCAGTAACTGACTTGATGAACTGGAAGAAAGAGTATCAGCGATTGAGGATCAAATGAATGAAATGAAGTGAGAAGAGAAGTCTAAAGAAAAAAGAGGAAAAAGAAATGAACAAAGCCTTCAAGAAGTATGGGATTATGTGAAAAGACCAAATCTCCGTCTGATTGGGGTGCCTGAAAGTGAGGGGGAAAATGGAATCAAGTTGGAAAACACTCTTCAGGATATCGTCCAGCAGAACTTCCCCAACCTAGTAAGGCAGGGCAACATTCAAATTCAGGAAATACAGAGTACGCCACAAAGATACTCCTTGAGAAGAGCAACTCCAAGACACATAATTGTCAGATTCACCAAAGTTGAAATGAAGGAAAATTTGTTAAGGGCAGCCAGAGGGAAAGGTCAGGTTACCCACAAAGGGAAGCCCATCAGACTAACAGCGGATCTCTCGGCAGAAACTCTACAAGCCAGAAGAGAGTGCAGGCCAATATTCAACAGCCTTAAAGAAAAGAATTTTCAACCCAGAATTTCATATCCAGCCAAACTAAGTTTCATAAGTGAAGGAGAAATAAAATCCTTTACAGACAAGCGAATGCTTAGAGATTGTGTCACCACCGGGCCTGCCCTACAAGAGACCCTGAAGGAAGCACTAAACATGGAAAGGAACAACCGGTACCAGCCATTGCAAAAACATGCCAAAATGTAAAGACCGTCAATGCTAGGAAGAAACTGCATCAACTAACGAGCAAAATAACCAGCTAATATCACAATGACAGGATCAAGTTCGCACATAACAATATTAACCTTCAATGTAAAGGGACTAAATGCTCCAATTAAAAGACACAGACAGGCAAATTGGATAAAGAGTCAAGACCCATCAGTTTGCTGTATTCGGGAGATCCATCTCACATGCAGAGACACACATAGGCTCAAAATAAAGGGATGGAGGAAGATCTACCAAGCAACTGGAGAACAAAAAAAGCAGGGGTTGCAATCCTAGTCTCTGATAAAACAGACTTTAAACCATCAAAGATCAAAAGAGACAAAGAAGGCCATTACTTAATGGTAAAGGGATCAATTCAACAGGAAGAGCTAACTGTCCTAAATATATATGCACCCAATACAGGAGCACCCAGATTCATAAAGCAAATCCTTAGAGACTTACAAAGAGACTTAGACTCCCATACAACAATAATGGGAGACTTCAACACCCCACTGTCGACATTAGACAGATCAACGAGACAGAAAGTTAACGAGGATATCCAGGAATTGAACTCAGCTCTGCACCAAGCAGACCTAATAGACATCTACAGAACTCTCCACCCCAAATCAACAGAATATACATTCTTCTCAGCACCACATCACGCTTATTCCAAAATTGACCACATAATTGGAAGTAAAGCACTCCTCAGCAAATGTACAAGAACAGAAATTATAACAAACTGTCTCTCAGACCACAGTGCAATCAAACTAGAACTCAAGATTAAGAAACTCAATCAAAACCGCTCAACTACATGGAAACTGAACAACCTGCTCCTGAATGACTACTGGGTACATAACGAAATGAAGGCAGAAATAAAGATGTTCTTTGAAACCAATGAGAACAAAGATACAACATACCAGAATCTCTGGGACACATTTAAAGCAGTGTGTAGAGGGAAATTTATAGCACTAAATGCCCACAAGAGAAAGCAGGAAAGATCTAAAATTGACACTCTAACATCACAATTAAAAGAACTAGAGAAGCAAGAGCAAACACATTCAAAAGGTAGCAGAAGGCAAGAAATAACTAAGATCAGAGCAGAACTGAAGGAGATAGAGACACAAAAAACCCTTCAAAAATCAATGAATCCAGGATTTGGTTTTTTGAAAAGATCAACAAAATTGATAGACCGCTAGCAAGACTAATAAAGAAGAAAAGAGAGAAGAATCAAATAGATGCAATAAAAAATGATAAAGGGGATATCACCACTGACCCCACAGAAATACAAACTACCATCAGAGAATACTATAAACACCTCTATGCAAATAAACTAGAAAATCTAGAAGAAATGGATAGTTTCCTGGACACATACACTCTTCCAAGACTAAACCGGGAAGAAGTTGAATCCCTGAATAGACCAATAGCAGGCTCTGAAATTGAGGTAATAATTAATAGCCTACCAAGCAAAAAAAGTCCAGGACCAGACGGATTCACAGCTGAATTCTACCAGAGGTACAAGGAGGAGCTGGTACCATTCCTTCTGAAACTATTCCAATCAATAGAAAAAGAGGGAATCCTCCCTAACTCATTTTACAAGGCCAACATCATCCTGATACCAAAGCCTGGCAGAGACACAACAAAAAAAGAGAATTTTAGAGCAATATCCCTGATGAACATCAATGCGAAAATCCTCAATAAAATATTGGCAAACCAAATCCAGCAGCACATCAAAAAGCTTATCCACCATGATCAGGTGGGCTTCATCCCTGGGATGCAAGGTTGGTTCAACATATGCAAATCAATAAACGTAATCCAGCATATAAACAGAACCAAAGACAAAAACCACATGATTATCTCAATAGATGCAGAAAAGGCCTTTGACAAAATTCAACAGCCCTTCATGCTAAAAACTCTCAATAAATTCGGTATTGATGGAACATATCTCAAAATAATAAGAGCTATTTATGACAAACCCACAGCCAATATCATACTGAATGGGCAAAAACTGGAAGCATTCCCTTTGAAAACTGGTGCAAGACAGGGATGCCCTCTCTCACCACTCCTATTCAACATAGTGTTGGAAGTTCTGGCTAGGGCAATCAGGCAAGAAAAGAAATAAAGGGTATTTAGTTAGGAAAAGAAGAAGTCAAATTGTCCCTGTTCGCAGATGACATGATTGTATATTTAGAAAACCCCATCACCTCAGCCCAAAATCTTAAGCTGATAAGCAACTTCAGCAAAGTCTCAGAATACAAAATTAATGTGCAAAAATCACAAGCATTCTTATATACCAGTAACAGACAAACAGAGAGCCAAATCAGGAATGAACTTCCATTCACAATTGCTTCAAAGAGAATAAAATACCTAGGAATCCATCTTACAAGGGATGTACAGGACCTCTTCAAGGAGAACTATAAACCACTGCTCAGTAAAATAAAAGAGGACACAAACAAATGGAAGAACATACCATGCTCATGGATAGGAAGAATCAATATTGTGAAAATGGCCATACTGCCCAAGGTAATTTATAGATTCAATGCCATCCCCATCAAGCTACCAATGACTTTCTTCACAGAATTGGAAAAAACTGCTTTAAAGTTCATATGGAACCAAAAAAAACCCCACATTGCCAAGACAATCCTAAGTCAAAAGAACAAAGCTGGAGGCATCACGCTACCTGACTTCAAACTATACTACAAGGCTACAGTAACCAAAACAGCATGGTACTGGTACCAAAACAGAGATATAGACCAATGGAACAGAACAGAGTCCTCAGAAA